>NC_053425.1:71517648-71662614 GCF_007990345.1 Gossypium hirsutum
TTCATTCTCACTATCATGGAAAAGAATGGAAATGTATTGATGAATACGCCATTGGCAAGAATTTTGATGAAGAGCGAATAAATCAGCACCAACAAAATCTGGAATTGTGTGATCAAAAGTTGACATATCATCTGCTTGTTTGTTGATCATGTGGATTATCTAATTTTTGGTGTGAAATTTCCATGTTTTTGTAAATCTTTTCGAATGAAATTTAAAGGGTTTGCTTGTTTGAATTTGAGTATGTTAACACCCTCGTTGTTTAATTTGTGTAAATTGTTGGAGATAAAAGGACTCTTTTTGCCATTTGGATCGAGTAGTCAAAATCATGTTCTTTAATCCTGAGTTTGCTATTATGAATCATCCATGAAAGAAAGCAAGCATCGTAAAATTTGTTTGATGAATGTGTAAACAATCTTTGTTTGTATGATACTTTGTCTTTAAGTTTGAAAATGAGCCATGTGAATCTTGTTCGTTTGTTAAGCAAATCAAAATTTTGTTTTCGGAGGATGTTCTAACTGTGGACTAAAAATCCGACATGTTTTGAATATAATGATTTGAGTTGCTTAGTGCTCTTTCTATGAAGTTGGTCATGAAATTGCCAAATCAAATTGAAATGGCAAGAGAAAATTTTGTCTTTGACCCCGGTGAACACCATTCTATATCATTGCCTAAGGTAATCGAACCATGGAAGTTGACTTCCAAAACCATAGCTATCAAATGCCTTGTGATTTATGTTAGTTTCCATCGAAGAAAAAGGTAAGAACGATTTCTATTTTCGACCCCGTATTGATTATTGTTCAAACTGTGAATCAAATCTCAAAAAGTTCCTTTGTGTTTAATCTTCATCGTGTCACTAATTCGTTTTATTCTTTTAAAGGTGACAATGTGAAGTGGTACCCTCCTAAAGAGGAGGGCATGCGAATGAGCTTCTTTTGATCCGAGTTAATTGTGGCTTTCAGAATCTTCAACGATTTTCGCGAGTAAAATGGCCCGATTTGGGGACAAATCGCTTTAAAGAGGAGGGATGATACGACCATGCCCCGGGCACACTTTTGGATCAGCTCCCTAAGCATTGTTTGCAATCCATGCGAGCTGAATTAGTTCAATTTCATTTCGTTAAGCTCCGTTTAGCTCGTTTCCAGCTCACTCGAGCTCAAGTCAACTCACTCAAGCTCAATTCAGCTCAATCTTAACCAATGAGCTTATTTTAGCTTTCTTTAGCTTGCATTTATTTTGCTGAAATAAACCATTTAATTTGTCATTAGTTAAATTAGTTGTTTATCTTAAGTTAGTTAATTTGTTAAAATCTGGACAAATAATTAATTAAGTGTTTTAATTATATCTAAATTAAATACTTAATTAATTATGATGTTTTAAATATGTCTAAATTGTTAATATGTATGGCCAAATTTAATGTGCAAATTATTGAGTTCATATGCTGCTAATTTAATGTGTTTGAAATGCATTTAATTGCTGATTTAATTTGCTGCAGGTTCATGAACGATTGGTGCAATGTATGGGAGTGTGCATGCACAATTGAGGTTCAATGGATGGCATTTAAAGGAGCACAGCATTTGGGACGTTCATGCAAGAGGAGTTGCTGAAGTTCATGTATTTGAAGATTCATGATCATATTTATGGGGGAAAATACATGGGACGTTTCATGCATATTCATGCATTTCAATGACCATTCAAGTATTTTAGGCACATTAATGCCTCATTCAGCCAAGGGAGATGTAGGATCATTAAAGAGCTGCACATTCATGAATTATGAGATTCTTCAAGGCTAAGGATGCATGAATGCATCAAGTGAAGCATCATGATGGTTCGGCCAATTCATGTACATCTTCAAGCATGAACTGGATTTTAATGCTATGTGACATGTTAAATACCTGTGTGAACAGAATTTAAGTTAGTGTGAACAACATAGATGCGAATATCAATAGGCATTTTAGCTTATAAATAGCTTACTTGTTTATTGTAAAAGGTTACAGAATTTGATCAATTAAACTTAATGGAACTTTTGTTCTTGTGAGGTTACTCCTCTCTTCTTTCGTTCGAGTCTCGTTCTGACTTATCTAGCTCGCTAGTGGCGTCAACCCGACTTCTTGAACTTATCACCATCCTGGTGTGCATTCATCCACCTTTTTATACTTTGGTTCCTACCTCTCTATAGGTAACGGTCAAGGTCCATCTTCGACAATCCATTAAACCCACTTTAAGCAATATAAGTCCCGGGGCAATACTTCATATATATTGAATCGTTCTTCGCTTAAGTTCTATTTTTCCATTCCATTTTAACTATTAAATTATAAACAATATTTCTTTATTTCACGAGCCTATCAAACATCTATCCAAACCATCTTTTGAACCCATTTTCTCAACTTCCGCTATAAAAAATCATCTAACTCCATCTATCTACAAAATCGAACAAACTTCTCGTCGACGATCGAGCAATCAAGTGAATCGACTCAATCAACCGAGCCAGATCACATCAACAAGTCACTCAAAAAGAAATAATTCGGCACTCCACTCGTGTTTACACTCTTTAATGGCTTTTTCTTCTCTCTAATGCTCTCTCAACACTCGTGCCTTTTTCCACTCAATTTCCTCTCGTGATTCGTAAGCGACTCGTCGTGACCTTATCGTAGTTCAATGGGTCGCTTCAAATGCTTTACAAGGATTGATGTTAGGTTACAGGTAGGCTAAAAGAAACAAGAAAGGCTTTAGGCTACACTGCTTAGAAGATGAATAGAAGAGAATGCCAAACTTACAAACTCGAAACACTTTTTTTTATATCGAATTTTTTTTTAATTGCGTGAAATTCACTACGGGGATATAAAAGAGTGTAGAATGAGATTTTGGAAAAATTTCTATTGAAGTGTCTCCAGACTCTTTTTTTTTACGGATCTTTCACGTTCTTTTGTCCGCACCTAGACCGTATGCAATTTTTTTTCAATTTTTTTTCAAATTTTTTTTTCGAACTCCTTTTTTTTACGTACTATTTCAAATTGACTTCGATGCTGTACTTCACGTTTTTACCAGCTCTATACTAATGATACGATCTCGGTTTAGTAGTTGGCCGAGTCGTTTAGTTCCTGATCGTAAACGAAGAGTAGAATAGACGAGAAGGAGATAGAATATATTTGTGTTCAAAGAAGTAAGATAAGTTCATGCAAAGTTGGATGTGGATTTGGTTTAAGTCGAAAAGGTATGAATAGAATGGACGAGTTCGGTTTAGGATAATTAAGAAATGGTATTGGTTTGGTACGTTTTGGTATTTGGGAATTAGTTCGAAATAGTATGGAATTGGTACGAAATGGTATGGTATTTGGTACGAATTGGTAATGGTTCAAAAGAACCTTGACCCGATACTTAGGAAAGTATGAACTAAAGGTATCAAAGGTGAACGCCACACTCGGTTTAAGGAGTGATAAGTTCAGAAAAGACTCGGAAAGACGCCACTAAAAGCTTAGATAAGTCTTACGGTCTCGAACAAAATTTGAGAGAAAATGCCTCACAAATTTGGCAGCAATTCGCTAATTAAAAAAGTCAAAAGTCCCTTTACAAATTGAATTTAACAACTATTTATAGACAAAGACTAGGCTAGCCGAATAGTCATATGAATGCTTAAGAATTAAGCAAATGAATTCCTTTAATGTGCTTAACTAAATTCGGCTGAATGGAGCTCCAATGGTCATCTTCTAGAAAGAGCAATGAACTTAGAAGCTTGGAAAGATGCATGGCAGCAGCTAGGTTCGGTTAATGGACTTAAACAAACTCAATTAATTGGCAACTTTTGTTGAAAAGTGATCAGCAATTAAAGGAGGTAATGAGCAGCCACCAAGGTGTGAAAACTCAGCTTTGAAGAGTCATGGCATGTGAACATATAGAACCAAACAGCCAAGATGAATCCAGCAATGTGAAAAGAATTAAAAGTCGGCTGAATGGTCAACTTGGGAGTAGGAAACAATAGCTTCTTTGGCCGAACGGTCACCTAGGATACTTCAAACAGCAGCCAAATTTAATTCCCCAAACATGCATGTGCCGTCCCCTTACATGTATCTTCTTTTAATTCATTCATGCACCAAGGACGTCCAAATGGGATGTACCTACAGCAAAATTTATTCAATAAATCAAATACATTTTTAAACACATTAATTGGCAGCAAATGACACAAAAATTATGCACATTAAATTCGGCCACCTTAGGACATAATTAAAACATGTAATAAAATTGACACATTAAAACATGCATAAAAAACATATTAATGAGCTGTAGAAATTAAGACAAATTAATAACATATAATTATAACTCAATTATCATGCATAATTAAATTTGTCCAGATTTTAAACCAAATAAATAATGAATATTAATTGAGCTGTAATAAACTAATTAAATGACTCAAATAATTATTTCAGCTACTATAATAAGGTCTTAATGAAATTGAGCTAGTTCGAGCTCATTGAGCTTGAAAGGAGCTGGAAACGAGCTAAATGAAGCTCCACAAAATAAGATTGAGCTACGTCCAGCTTGCAAACACGACGAGCCTCTGATACGGCCACGCCTTGGGCACACTTTTGGACCAGCTCCCTAAGCATTGTTTGCAAATCCATGCAAGCTGAATTAGTTCAATTCCTTCTCATTGAGCTCTGTTTAGCTTGTTTCCAGCTCACTCGAGCTCAAGTCAACTCATTCAAGCTCAATTCAGCTCAATCTTAACCTAATGAGCTTATTTTAGCTTTCTTTAGCTTGCATTTATTTTCTTGAAATAAATCATTTAATTTGTCTTTAGTTGAATTAGTTGTTTATTTTAAGTTAATTAATTTGTTAAATCTGGACAAATAATTAATTAAGTGTTTTAATTATATCTAAATTAAATACTTAATTAATTATGATGTTTTAAATATGTATGAAATTGTTAATATGTATGGCCAAATTTAATGTGCAAATTATTGAGTTCATATGCTGCTAATTTAATGTGTTTGAAATGCATTTAACTTGCTGATTTAATTTGCTGCAGGTTCATGAACGGATTGGTGCAATGTATGGGAGTGTGCATGCACAATTGAGGTTCAATGGATGGCATTTAAAGGAGCACATGCATTTGGGACGTTCATGCAAGAGGGAGTTGCTAAAAGTTCATGTATTTGAAGATTCATGGATCATATTTATGGGGAAAATTACATGGGACGTTTCATGCATGATTCATGCATTTTCAAGATGACCATTCAAGTATTTTAGGCACATTAATGCCTCATTCAGCCAAGGGAGATGTAGGATCATTAAAGAGCTGCACATTCATGGAATTATGGAGATTCTTCAAGGCTAAGGATGCATGAATGCATCAAGTGAAGCATCATGATGGTTCGGCCAATTCATGTACCATCTTCAAGCATGAACTGAATTTTAATGCTATTTGTGTGAACATGTTAAATACTTGTGTGAACAGAATTTAAGTTAGTGTGAACAACATAGATGCCGAATATTAATAGGCATTTTAGGCTTATAAATAGCTTACTTGTTTATTGTAAAAGGTTACAGAATTTGATTATTGAAAACTTGATTGTGAGGTTTCCTCCTATCCTATTTCGTACGAGTCTCGTTCTGACTTATCTAGCTCGCTAGTGGCGTCAACCCGACTTCTTGAACTTATCACCATCCTGGTGTGGCGTTCATCCACCTTTTATACCTTTGGTTCCTACCTCTCTATAGGTAACGGGTCAAGGTCCATCTTCGACAATCCATTTAATCCACCTTGAGCAATATAAGTCCCGGGCAATACTTCATATAGTATTGAATCGTTCTTCGCTTGAGTTCTATTTTTCCATTCCATTTTCACTATTAAATTATAAACAATATTTCTTTATTTCACCGAGCCTATCAAACATCTATCCAAACCATCTTTTGAACCCATTTTCTCAACTTCCGCTATAAAAAATCATCTAACTCCATCTATCTACAAATTCGAACAAACTTCTCGTCGACGATCGGGCATCTTAAGTGAACCCGACTCCATCAACCGAGCCGGATCACATCAGCCTCGCTTGTAGGCTGAAACAATAGCCGTTCCCGGGGGCGGGTCGTATCAGTGCCTCCTCCGGTGTCTAAATAGGCTTTAGAATGACTAAGAGCCCTCAAAAGTGGCCTTTTCCGAATAGGGTTATGCTTGGGCTTGGTAGAGACACGCCCGTATGACACGCCTGTGTGCGATTACTCCAGCTCGTGGTCAAGGCTGTTGAATAGGCAGGAGCGTGTAGTCTGCCCGTGTAAGTCGTGCTTCGATCTTTCCAAATGGACACGGCCATGTGACACGCTCGTGTGAGGAAGTCCAGGCCGTGTTGATTTCCCATGTGGGTCCATTTTCTCCGTTTCGGCCCGTTTCTCGCTCTTTGTACTCTCCTATACTCACCTAAGTATAAAACATAAAATTAAAGGATTAGGAGCATCGAATTCACCAAATCTAAGGAGAAACCATCCATAAATATGCTAAGCATGGGATAAAAATATGTATAAATTACGGTTTATCAAGATATGTACAAGAGATTATTTTAGTTTCATAAGTATGAATGTGCATTAACACATTTGCTTATTAAAATTATTTAATCGGTTGAATTGACGTAGAGATATCGTCAAGAGCTAATTGGATTTTGGTAGGTAAGTATCTTCATAAGTTCACAAATTACCGAGTTACTATGAATTTATTCGTAATAACATGAACATGAGTTTAATAATTTTAAGTTAAGAAATGTAATTAATCTAACACAATTATGTCATCTTGATGAAAATCATCTTTTGAAATCATGCATTGGAACTTTTCTTTCCTTTTTATTTATTTACTTTGTTAAAATCCTAGTTCTTAATCACTTCTTCAAATCAAAATATTTTTCTTCACAAAAGTGTTTTTAAAATTGCATTCATAAATAATTCTTTTCCCATTCCCTGTGGGTATGATAACTCGACATTTACTTGGCACTTTATTACTTGTTGCCATTGTGTATAGTTGCACATTTCTGTCGTTCCAAGTTTTTGGCGCCGGTGCCGGCATGTGTTTAAAAATTCATTATTTGTGAATTGTTAATTTTTCATTTGGTTTATTTTCCTGTTCAATTTTAACTTAATTAATTTTTATGTGTTTATTTCATGTGTTTATGAGTATTGACTGAATTATCGATTTACTTCCTGTAGACCTTGATATTGAAAGAACTTTTCGACAGCGAATAAGACAAGCAAGTTAGAGATGGACCGAAAAGATGAACTTTGAAAATCCAAATCAAGGAAATGGAGCAAGCCTTTCTCAAAATCCTATCTTTATTGCTGATGATAAGGATAGAGCTCTAAGACAGTATGTTGTGCCAATGTTTCATGATCTTAATTTGGGTATTAGGAGACCCAAAATCAAGGCACAACAGTTCGAACTAAAGCTAGTCATGTTCCAGATGCTTCAGACAATGGGCCAATTTAGTGGAATTCCTACCGAAGATCCTCACCTGCATTTAAGATTGTTCATTGAGGTGAGCGATTCTTTCAAGTTAGCTAAAGTACCCAAAGATGCACTACGATTGAAGTTGTTCCTATATTTGCTAAGGGACAGAGCTCGAGCCTGGTTGAACTCATTGCCACCAAATTCAATTTCTACATGGCAAGAGTTAGCAGAAAGATTCCTCATAAAGTATTTCCCATTTAGCAAGAATGCTAAGCTGAGGAACGAGATCACTGCTTTCTAACAAATGGATGATGAGTCCTTGTATGAGGCATGGGAAAGGTACAAAGAATTATTATGGAAGTGCCCTCATCATGAAATCCCTTATTGCATCCAATTTGAGATGTTCTATAATAGTTTAAATGCTCTATAATAGTTAAATGCTCACACAAGGATGGTAGTGGATGCTTCTGCTAATGGTACTCTCCTTTATAAGTCTTACAATGACGCTTATGAAATCATCGAGAGGATTGCCAGCAATAATTATCAATGACGAACCAATCGATCAATGTCAGGAAAACGAGTTGCTGGAATACATGAAGTAGATGTTCTAATCTCACTCGCATCTCAATGCTTAAAATTTTTACCATTAATGGGTTTAATAGTTTTGCAACACGGCCACTAAATTAATTTAAAAATGTAGCATGTGTCTATTGTGGGGAAGGACACCTGTTAGAAGAATGTCCATCGAACCTAGAATTCGTGTATTACATGGGTAACCAGAACCAAAACCAAGGAAGGCAAGGACTACAATCCAATTCCTATAACCCATCATGGCGAAACCACCCTAATTTATCCTAGAGTAACTAAGGGGCTAGACCCAGTAACACATACGCCCAACATAGACTGACCCAGCCACCTATTTTTACCCATTCAGAAACAACCTCAAGGTGAACCATCCAATGGCTTAGAAAACTTGTTGAAGGCATACATAGCCAAGAATGATGCCTTAATCCAAAGCCAAGAAGCTACGTTGCAAAACTTGGAAAACCAAATGAACCAGCTTGCAACTGAACTTAGAAATCGACCACAAGGTGCTTTACCTCGTGATACGGGGAATCCAAGGAATCAAAGAAAGAAGCATTGTAAAGCGTTGACATTGAGGAGTGGAAAGATATTAGAGTCCAACACAGTCGAAGTTGAAGAGGAGCCAGCTGATGCTCAAGACTCGAAGGAAGTTTAATCGAGTGTTGAAATTTCAGTTTCACCAGAACCAAAATCTGCAAAACCCGATAAGGTAATTTTTGAACCAATCAATTCTGATAAACTAACAACTTCGTTAGATGTAGAATTGCCATAAAAGACGAATCAACCAATTCCAGTAAAGAACCTCCACCACTCTATCCTCAAAGACTTCAGAAGCAGAAGTAGGAAGTTCAACTCAATAAGTTCCTAAATGTACTCAAGCAACTTCATATCAACATCCCGCTGGTTGAAACACTTGAACAAATGCCGAATACGTCAAATTCATGAAGGATATCTTGTTAAAATAATGAATGCTAGGAGAATTTGAGACAATAGCCCTGACAAAGAATGCAGTGCATATCTTGAAGACAAACTTGTAACGCCCCGAATTTGGGCATAGAAGTATTGGGCCTTGAGTATGGGTCCGTAAGGAGGTTGTATATAAGTATTTAATTGTGCAAGGAATGACACAATTAAATGTCTACTCAAGTGGTTAAGGGTCCTGAGAGGAGTTGGAAAAGTCCTGGGTTCAAACCTGGGCTTTAGCAAAAATTTTGGTTTTAAGTGAATAAAACCTTGGGTGCTTAGATGAAGGCCTTTTAAATTATTGTGTTAAATAAATGTCATAAGGAAGCATGTAGTCTAGTGGTTGTGGCGTCATTAAGGTTGTAAGGGAGCCTAGGTTCAAGTCTTGGCTCTTGCAATTTATTTTGGTTTTTCTTTTAAAAGAACCTAGACTTTGGCCTATAGACCTTATAATTAATTAAAGCTAAAATGGTGACACAGAAAGAGCCTGGGGTGGAGTGGCAATGTGGCATGTTGTGTAACTGTGAGGTCTAAGGTTCAAGTGTTGGGATGCACAATGGAATATTTATTTTGCTATTTGAGCTGTGTAGGAGGTGGAGTTGGACTGGAACTCTGTGGTTGAAGTGGTCATATAAAAATAAGGAATTTTCCTAATAGTTGAAAGTAATCCCACATCAGGAAGCTAACATGAGAATTGACAAGAAACTGGCTTTAAATAGAGCGAACAAGATGAGTTGGTGATCATTGGTTTTAGGAGGGATAATTTCACACCTGCTTAACCAAGGTTGGTGATCTTGGACTTCGACGCGTTCTCATAAACAGGTGTGTATTCATGCCCTTCTTTGTTGGAAGTAGGCAAAAGCCAAAAAGTCAAAACTTCAGAATTTGGGGCCTCACAAGCGTGCGATCACTCGTAGGGTAAACTGAGCCCATGAAATGTGGACGTACGTCGAGGAAGGCCACTATGAGCGATCTCATGGGCCTGGGCCACAATGGGCTGTATGGGCCCAATTGGCCCTTGGGCTCGTGTGGGTAAACTTCAATATTAAGTGGGACGTAGATAGACTTGTCAAGTCGCGCACATGACTTAGGTAGTTCTGGGCCACGTTAGGCCTAGATGGGCTGTGTGGGCCCAATAGGCTCGTGGACCACACACGGATTAAATCTGCAATTTGTGATAATTATTGGACTGGGCTATGTAGGTCATATAACCATATCTAAATTTGGGCTAAAAGGGCCACACGAGGGTGTGGCCCACTTGGGCCGAGTAATGGGCCTTAGGCCCATTTGCACCATTATGTTTGTTTAGGCTACTTAAGTCACTCGAGGTGACGGTGGACCATCTGATGGGTCATAAATACCCCCGGTTTGCAAAATGACAGTAATGCCTCTGTAGGGCAAACTAACCATAATACCCTTGTATGGTAGAATGACGATTATGCTCTTATGTTTCGTTTGACTATATTGAGTATGATTTTTCATACACGTAATATTTATGACATGACATATTGCATGGGGTTGGGTTACTATGGACAGAGGTAGTGTACGACCTGTAGCCGTTCTGTACAAGGTTTTCATCCTTTTTGTGATACTTATGGCTTTTAGCCATTCTGTTAATTGGCAGCGTTGCTGCGATATTTATAGCATTGAGCCGTTCTCTTGACTTAGTGTTGCAACCAGTTCTAAGCTTGGTGTGTTGGCTGGGTGGGTCGATTTTATCTCCACATGGTGTGTTGGTTGGTACAGGTGGTGTATTGGTTGGACTGGGCTGGATATCTGTCTGCATATCTGCATCTAATATTGATTTTATATTGGGCTTAGGCCCACCTAATTCTGTTAATGGGCTAGGCTAAACTGTTACTAATATTGAGAATGGGCAATTGATTCTGATGAGGGCTAAGACCCAAGTGAAATAGTACTGGGCTTAGGCCCACATTTATTGTTCTGTTACTGTAATGGGCTCCAGCCCAGGCTGATTCTAAATCCTGCCTGTTTACTAACTGTTTTAATTTAGGAGAGGATTACACACTGAATTTTCATAAACTCACCCTGTTTATTAACTATGTAGGTAATCCCTAGCCTTAGGCGATTTGGAGCCGCAAGGGACTCGGAGGTGGCCACACGACCACTGATGATCTGCTGTAGACTTTTTATTTGAATTTTATATTTGAGGTTTTAATTCTGTAATAAGGCCCTTGAGGGATTAAATTTTTAATTGGGATTTTGATTTCCTTATTTAAAACTGCTAAGCGCGAATTTTCAAAAGTTAATAACTATTGCAGCGGAGATATATTCACCTCAAGAAGAAGAACAGAAAACCTTGATTTTAGTCAAATTTTTCATTCTTCTGTCAAAAATGACATATACTGCCTCCTTTCAATAACAGAGAGGCAGAATGGGTTTCGGACACAAGATCAAAAAAAGAAGTAGAAAAAGTGTCTTTAATATTAATAAAGGAAGGGCCGAGTCTTTTCTCAACTTGCAACCCATACAAGTAGAAATGTCAATGTTAGGTACAGACCCCAACATTCCAGTAGAAATAAAATATCTAAGTCTTGGGCTGGACACATGTCCTAATCTACGATGCCACAACAAAAAAAGGGGAGTAGAGAAAGCAACACCATTAAAAACAGACGTTTTTATATTTCAATTTTTAGTAACTTCCGTAATTTGAAATAACATAAAGTATCAATGCCTGATAGTAAGTAAACATTTTTGACAAGATGATTTTCTACCCTCGAGCAAAAGGTTTTAATCATAGAAATGAACTTTTAACGACAACTCAATTTTTGAATGACACTTTGATGTGACACGCCAGATTTGGCCATAACGTCTAGGTCAAGTTTAGGGTGTTGCAAAACTACTCCCAAAGCTAAAGGATCCTAGATGTTTTACCATACCTTGGAACATCGGAGCAACATATTGTGCTAAGGAACTATGTGATTTGGGTGCGAGTATCAACTTGATACCCATGTCAATATTTAGGAAGTTGGGAATAAATGAAGTTAGACCTACTACGGTTACACTTCAATTAGCATATCTGTAACACCCTAAACCTGGCCCAGACGTTATGGCCGGATCCGACGTGCCACATTGAAGTTTTTAAGAATACCCATGCCTCTTTCAACGTCCTTCTTAGTGTTTTAAAAGATAATCTTTGCTAAGTTAATAAAGTGAATAGAAGCCATGCACCAGGTAGGTATCCGAAACAAAGGAGGTGAGCCATGAAGGCTGCTTAAGTACCAAGCTCTTGATTGGATCCAATCCTAGACATGCCCACAACCATTGCCCCACTTTGGTGCGAGGTTAGGTTTTGAGAAAAACGAGTTGGAATTCATTTAAGTAGATATTTTTGATAAACCGATTAATTGTATCGTTGCGTTATTTTGAAAATAATTATCATTTTGGAAACGCGCCCTAAGTCTAACCCATTTTGGATTGTTATCAGTAAAATATAGGGTATAAAATAAAATAATCCCAGAAAAATAATTAAAATGGCCTTATTACAACCCAAAGCCAAATAATAATATTAATTAATATAAAACTTATATAAAAAATAAACCGGTTACTTATTGCAATTAAAAGAAACAGAAACAGTAGTGTGGCCATCTCCGAGTCCCTCGCAGCTCCAAACCATCTAAGCTTAGGGATTACCTGCACAGTTAGAAACGGGGTGAGTTTACAAAAACTCAGTGTGTAATCCCCAACAACAAACAAACAGTGAATAACACAGTGTCAGTACAATCTGGGCCAAAGCCCTATTCAGTAACAGTACAGTCTGGGCCTTAGCCCTTAAACAGTAGTAATATGGGCCTAAGCCCTAATTCAGTCTCGACATATACTGGGCTTAAGCCTTTTCATAAATCATATCATTGGGCCAAAGCCTTTTCATAAATCATATCACTGGCTGAAGCCTTTACTGTAAGCGGTATGGCCCATAGGCCCATTTCAATATCACATGTAATATCAATGAATGTATGCAAGCCCATTTGGGGAGACTACTCAACCCACCATCCGCTACTCTCCACCCGTACCAACCAACACACCATGTAGGGAATAACTCAACCCACCCAACCAAACTCTCCACTGGCAGCATAGCTGCTTTATCATATAACTGGAGCCCTAGCCTCTTTTAATAACTGGGGCAAAGCCCTTTTTGATAAACTGGGGAAAGCCCTTTTCAGTAAACTGGGGCATAGCCCTTTTAGCACTTCCTCCATTTATAAAAACCAACCCATGCAACATGTTATGTATGCAAAATGTCATGCCCATATTTGAATCAAACAATCACAGCCAAGTCATTCATATCACCAACATATATTCACAATCAAATCCATCAACCACACAGTCCAAGTCAGACATTTGCCCACAAGGGCAAAACAGTCATTTTTCATATTAGAAGGGTAATTTTGTAATTTTACCAAATATTAGGGTTTTCCATGTTCATTAACAATTATCAATATTTTCGAGTGTTTAAACAATGATCTTTAACCCACTTTATCAAATTCGGGCTTTTGGGCCCAAAACCCTTAATGGGCCCTACGAATGCTGATTTAGCCCACTAAGCCTGCTTAATCCAAATTTTACAATAGTACTAACCGTGTTAACATGCAACTTTTCCAAATTCCATTTTCTATCAGTTTTACCCAAATGGGCCCAAAAGCCCATTGGGCTCGATTCTAGCCCATTGAGGCCCAACTTACCATCGTGCACAAAATTGCACTCTTACCTGCTCTATCGATCCAAACACCGATCATATCGTATCTATCACATCTTTAAGCAAAGGCAAAATCACAAGTTCCCGAAATGTCAAAATTTTAGCATTTCGGCTTTTCGGCGAATATTAATCTAAGCTACTGCGAGGGTTATTACACACCTATTATGGGTTGAAGTTGAAACGTTTCCAAAATCAATCACCTACGATAACCACCACCTATCACTCAAACTTAACTAATCCAATATCAATATATGTAAATCCTAAGCACATCAGTCATACGGAACATAAGGGCATATTCGTCATTTTACCATACAGGGGTATTACGGTCACTTTACCTTACAGGGGCTTTACGGTCTTTTTACCTATTAGGGGTATTTTAATCATTTCATCCTACAAGGGTGTTTGGTAATCTACAAACCAAGGGTATTTCAGTAATTTTGTAAACCAATGGTATTTCTATAATTTTTAAAAAGTCAAGGGTATTTCTATAATTTTATAAATCAGTGGTATTTTGGTAATTTTACAAATTGAAGGTATTTCGGTAATTTCACAAACCAGTGGTATTTTGGTAGTTTTGTAAACCAAGGGTATTTTAGTAATTTTGTAAATCGAGGGTAAAACGGTAATTCTATAAATCGAGGGTAAAATGGTAATTCTGTAAATTGAGGGTAAAATGGTAATTCTATAAATCGAGGGTAAAACGATAATTCTGTAAATCGAGGGTAAAACGGTAATTCTGTAAATTGAGGGTACTTTGGTAATTTTACAAATTGAGGACATTTTAGTAATTTGGTAAACTAAAGTATTCTAAACAGGGATAACAATACGAATGGCCCTAAAGCCTATTCTCGGCCCAAATCGGCCCACACGCTCGTGTGGCCCTTTTAGCCCAAATTTAGCCACAAATATGAGATTCACCTAGCCTAGTCCAATATTTACTACACAATCAAACAAACTTATCCCATTGGGCCCGTAGGCCCATTAGGCCCACATGGCCCTTTTCGGCCCATCGCGGCCCGAAGTAGCCATCCTACAGCTAGAGTAGTGAGAAATACACACCTGATAGGAGACTAGAGTTAATCCACGCTCTGAGCACTCTTAGCCGACGCCCAACCTAAACGAGCACGCCATATAGCGAAAGGGATCAGCCAAGAAATGTACCTTTACTCTCCTCATGGTTCTCTATATTTAAAGCCAGCTTCGCATCCACTCTTATGGTTCTCTCTATTCAACACCAACTCTTGCCGCCCCCTGTTAGCAAAATAAATGCTCTTTGATTGCCATGAGTTTCGAACCCTGGACCTCCTTGCCAACTTTATGACGCCACCCTGCCACTTCACCACAGGCTCTTTTTGTGTCATATTTTATCCCCAATTAATTATAAAGTCTAAAGGCCAAAGTCTAGGTTTCCTTAAAAAAAAGAATAAATTGCAAGAGCCAAGGCTTGAACCCAGGCTCCCATACAACCTTAATTACGCCACTTCCACTAGACCACATTGCTCCTTGTGTCATTTATTTAACACAATAATTTAAAAGGCCCTCATCCATGCATCCAGGTTTTTTTTCACTTAATACCAAAATTTTTGCTAAAGCCCAAGTTTGAACCCAAGATTTCTTTAAAACTTCTCAAAGCCATTAACCACTAAAGCAAACATTTAATTGTTTCATTTCATTGCACAATTAAATACCTATATACAACCTCCTTACGGACCCCCACTCAAGGCCCAATACTTCTAGGCCCAAATTTGGGGTGTTACAATATCGATCTTTAGCACATCCAGAAGGAAAAATTGAGGACGTATTGGTACGTGTAGACAAATTTATTTTTCCTAATGACTTTGTTATTCTAGACTTTGAAACAGATAAAGAAGTGTCAATCATCTTAGGAAGGCCTTTCCTAGTAATTGGAAGGACTCTTATTGATGTGCAGATGGGCGAGCTTACTATGTGTGTTCAGGATGATCATGTAACATTTAATGTTTTTAAGTCTTTGTGATTTCCTGACACGATTGATGATTATTCTTCAGTTTCTGATTTAGAGGAATGAATCATAGAAAAGGAAAACAACTATGTTGAGGACCCATTAGAACAAATTTTGACATCAGACCCTCCAAATCATGAAGAGGAGGATGAACACTTAGCTTTACAAAGGGGATTTAATCCGTAATCCCATTTTGAATCTTTGGAGTTAGAGAATAAGAATTATGCCCAACCAAAAGCGTCAATCGAGGAGCCACCTAAATTAGAATTGAAGGTTCTTCCTCACATTTAAAATATGTTTATTTAGGTAACGCTTCTACTTTGCCTGTGATTGTTTTAGTAGAATTAACCGTTGAGCAAGAAGAGAAACTCATCTTAGTATTGAAACAATTCAAGAAGGCTATCGGATGGACCATAGCTGATATTTGAGGCATTAGTCCATCTATATGCATGCGCAAGATCATCTTGGAAGATGGCGAGAAAGGGACGATTGATGGACAATGAAGACTGAACCCAATCATGAAGGACATGGTAAAGAAAGAAATCATGAAGTGGTTAGATGCTGGTATAATTTACCCCATCTCAGACAGTTCATGGGTAAGTTCAGACTAGTGCGTGCCAAAGAAATGAGGTATTACGGTCATTGAAAATGAGAATAATGAGTTGATATTGACTAGAACAGTTACGGGATGAAGAATTTGCATCGATTACCGGAAGCTAAACAAGGTGACTAGGAAAGATCACTTTCCTTTGCCATTTTTGGACCAAATGCTGGAGAGACTCGCGAGGCAAGACTATTACTATTTTCTCGATGGATACTTAGGGTATAATAAGATTACAGTAGCACCAGAAGATAAACACAAGACAACATTCACCTATCCGTACGGTACATTTTCATTTAAACGCATGCCATTTGGTTTATGTAATGCACCTGTTACATTTCAAAGATGTATGATGTCTATTTTTACTAATATGGTTGAGAAATACTTGGAAGTCCTTATGGATGATTTTTCAGTATTTAGAGATACATATGATGATTGTCTAGCCAATCTAGCCAAGGTACTAAGGCGATGCGAAGAAACAAACCTTTTACTAAACTAGGAAAAGTTCCTATTTCATGGTATGAAAAGGTATTGTTCTAGGGCATTGGATAACAAGATATAGAGTTGAGGTAAATAAAGCAAAGGTAGACGTTATTGAGAAACTCCCACCTCAAACATCTATAGAGAGTGTTAGGAGCTTTTTGGGCCAGGACAATTGTAACATCCTAAATTAGGGTCAAGTCGGAACAGTGGATTGTAACACCCCTAATCCGTATCCGTTATCGGACTAGGGTTAAATGCATTACCAAACAAAACGAAACATTTAACATACATTTTATAATCATCAGAGCATCAAAGATCAAATATCAATATGGAGTCCCTTATATAGGTCATCGAGACCTAAAACATGCATTAGAAAGGATTCGGGACTAAACCAAACTCATACAAAATTTTTCCAAAACTTAAACATTTCCAAAGAAGTACAGGTCAGATGCCTGTGTGAATAGGCCGTGTGCCTTACATGGCATTAGACACGCCTGTGTGTCTAGGCCATGGTCAAATCTGACTTGGGCCACATGGCTAGGCACACGCTCGTGTGCCTTGGCCATACTAGTGCCTGACTTGCAATTTCAGGGTACCCCAGAGGACACACGGCTGTGCAACATAGCCATGTGTCGCACACAGCTGAGACACACGCCCGTGTCCCTGCTCCTATGGACAAAAATAAGCCATTTAAATAGCCAACTTGCCACCCCAATTGGGTCAAACCTACAAACATCAAACTAAGCATATTTTGTACACTAATTTTAGCCAATCTCTATTCCAAAACATACATTAATCATACCTTTTCATTATCAATGTATTCCAATCTCAATTCATCAACCAAAACATACCAAAACCTAAACTAAATTCATACCAAAACATATGTTTCAATACATCATTAAATCTCAAGCTCAAAACTTACTAAAACTTATCAACATTGATCATTTCTTTTCATCATTCAAAACAGACCATATAATTCACAATGCCTCACATATCATATAACATTTCCAACCTTAAGTTCAAACATAAACTAGCCATATCACATGGCATGATAAATACATTACAAAACCTAACCAAAACTCTTCTAGCCTATACATGCCATACTTTAATATATATACATTTTCATAGGTACCAAAAATGAGGTTCGATAGTGTGGTGATAATCCTCAACGATCCCTGAGCTCACAATAGCTTCGGTATCTATAAAACAATGAAAACACACACAAAATAAGCTTTCAAAAGCTTAGTAAGCTCGTACCAAAAATCATCAATAGTTTAGAAAATATAAAACATCAACACATAAGCATTTATAAATTTTCCATTCATCTATCAATTTTATGACAACACATATGTTTATACCGATTCAACTAACTTCATATACATAATGTCATCTACCACCTAGGTATTGTACATACCTGAACCTTTCCGTATTTATTCATTTTCATTCTTACCTCTCATTCGAATACATTACTCTTTCTGAAGTCTTTCCAAGCTTAAAGAATTCGCATACTTAGTGCTTTAATGATTAGCTGAAGCTAAAATGATCCTGCACACTTAGCGTCATCTCAAATAGCCGAAGCTACCTCAATATCGTACACTTAGGGCCTCAATAGCTGAAGCTATTCCATTTTGCACACTTAGTGCTATTTATAACCGCAACTATTTAAAATCGCACACTTAGTGCCGAACAACTTCGATTTATCCACTTAAACAAACTATAATAAAACATCTATACAATTCATGCATCATCAAAGCATTAAAAGAGGACTATAATATCATTTATCCCATACGAACTTACCTCGTACTCGAAATTGTCGATTTGAATTGTCTACTCGATTATCTTCAACTTTCCTCGGTCTAAATCTGAATTCCTTTTTTCTTGATCTATATGTATTCAAAATTAACCCTTTTATTCACCAAGTCATTCAATCCTATCCACAAACATACATTTAGGGCATTTTGTAAACTAGCCCTCACATTTTTACATTTTGACACTTTAGTCCCTAATTCACAAAATCACAAAATACACATAATTTTCTTGTACACAAGCTTAACCGAATTTTCATAGTTCTCATACAAGCCCATAAATTTCATTTATTTCACATTTTAGTCCCTCAAAATAACATTTTTATAATTTAGCCCAAATTACTCAATTTCATCAAAAATCTAAATACAAAACATGTAAAGCCAACATCAAACTTTCATATTTCATCATTTAATAACATAAATCTCATGAATTCATCCATGGCACATTTCAAAATCATCAACAAAATCAGAAATTGAGGCATGGGCTTGATAATATATGAAGCAATGATTACAAAAACGTAGAAATTATAAAAAAACTGAAGCAAAAACATACCTAAATCAAAGCTTGCAAATGCCGAACCCTAGCAAAGCTTTTCTCTTATCTTTTCTTTGATATTTTCAGCTATATGAACTATGGCCTATTTTCGTACTTCAGTTTTATTATAATTACCTTAATAAACATTTTACCAATTTACCCTTGCATTATAACAATAATATTCCACCAACTAATGTCCACCAATTTCATTTAAACAAAACCATAGTCAAATAACCACATAAGGACCTCACAATTATAAAGCCAAGTCAAGTAAGCACTTTTAACAAGTAGCAGACAACTTTTACATTTTACGTGATTAGGTACTTTTATCAAATTGAGTACACAAACAATCAAATTTTCAGACAAAACTTTCACATATGCTAATTCACACATCATAAGCACAGAAAATAATATTCAACTATTTTTCTGACTTGGATATGTGGTCCCGAAACCACTATTCCAACTATGGTTAAAACCGAACTGTTACAATTCTCCCCTTAGGGATTTTCATCCCCGAAAATCTTACCGGTAAACAGATTCAGATATTGTTGTCTCATAATGTCTTCAGGCTCCCACGTGGCCTCTTCAATACCGTGCCGATGCCACACCACTTTCACTATTGAAATTCTCTTATTTCTTAGTTCTTTAACCTCGTGAGCTAAGATATGGATTGGTTCTTCTTCATAAGTCATATCAGACTGAATTTCAATCTCAGACGGAGGAATCACATCAGAAGGATCGAATCTGTATTTCCAAAGCATCGATACATGAAATACATCATGAATCTTTTCTAACTCTAGCGACAATAACAATCTATATGCTGCTGGTCCAATACGCTCAGTAATCTCATAGGACCCGATGAACCTCAGACTCAATTTGCCTTTTCTACCAAACCGAAGCACTTTCTTCCACGGAGATACTTTCAAAAACACTTTGTTGCCAACCTCAAACTCAATGTCTTTTCTTTTCAAGTCTGCATAAAATTTTTGACGATCGGAAGCTGTTTTCAAACTACCTCTGATCACTTTCACTTTCTGTTTAGTTTCTTTTATCAAATCAACCCTGTGTATCTTATTTTCATTGAGCTCAGTCCAATATAAAGGTGTATGGCATTTGCGACCATATAAAGCCTCGTATGGTGCCATTTTAATACTCGATTGAAAGCTATTATTGTAAGCGAGTTCAATCAAAGGCAGATATTGTTCCCACATACCTTCAAACTCAAGAATGTAACATCTCAACATATCCTCGATTATCTGAATAATCTGCTCAGATTGACCACCCGTTTGCGGGTGAAAAGCAGTACTGAAGTGCAATTTCGTACCCAGAGCATCTTGCAACTTCTTCCAGAATCGCGATGTAAATTTCGGATCTTTGTCTAACACTATAGACAATGGCACACCATGTAATCTCACAGTATAAAAAATGTATAACTCAACCAAATTATCTAGTGAGTAATCAGATCGAACAGGAATAAAATGAGCTAATTTTGTCAATCGATCTACTACGACCCAAATAGCATCTTTCTTTCTCGGAGATAGGAGCAAACCCGAAACAAAATCCATTGTCACTTGATCCCATTTCCACTTCGGAACCATAATCGGTTGTAACAAACCAGATGGCACCTAATGTTTAGTTTTAACTTGCTGACAGATCAAACATTTCAAAACAAAGTCAGAGATATCTCCTTTCATTCCAGACCACAAATAATGTTGTTTCAGATCATTATACATTTTCGTACTACCCGGATGCATGATAACCAACTGTTATGAGCTTCACTCAAAATCATCTGAATTAACTCTGGATTTCTCGAGACACAAATTTTATCTCAGAATCTCAAACAATCATCTTTATCAACTCTAAATTCTGAATCACACTGAGCTCGTTTAGCTAAAATTTCATTATCAATCTTCTGAGCTTCGATAATCTACTGTAAAAACAAAGGTCTCACTTTTAACTCCGCTAAAACTGAACCATCATCAGACAGAACCAAATGAGCATTCATCGCACGCAAAGTAAATAATAATTTCTAACTTAAAGCATCTGCTACAACATTTGCTTTACTCGGATGATAATCAATCACAAGTTCGTAGTCTTTTATCAATTCTAACCATCTTCTCTGGCGCAGATTCAAATATTTTTGAGTCATTAGATATTTCAAACTCTTATGATCAGAATATATGATACGACCCGCCCTTGGGAACGGCCATTGCATCAGCCTACAAGCGAGGCTCGTCGTGTTTGCAAGCTGGACGTAGCTCAATCTTATTTTGTGAAGCTTCATTTAGCTCGTTTCCAGCTCCTTTCAAGCTCAATGAGCTCGAACTAGCTCAATTTCATTAAGATCTTATTATAGTAGCTGAAATAATTATTTGAGTCATTTAATTAGTTTATTACAGCTCAATTAATATTCATTATTTATTTGGTTTAAAATCTGGTTGGATTTAATTATGCATGATTAATTGTGTTTTTCTTACATGTTATTAAGTTAAATTAAATTCCTATAGCTTATAAATAAGTCTTAATACATGTTTTAATGTGTCTTGTCCAAACTGAATAATTAGACTTAGTTTAATTAATTGAGTTTTATTTTAATTATTTGGATTAATGTTGTCTAAATTTCATTTTTAATATGATTCAGCTGAATAATGATCAACTAAATCCATTTGTTCATGTTGTGTAGGTTGGCCGAATGTGGGTGGAAGTATTTAAGCTAGGTGCATGCATCATAGGTTCAATGAATGTGGTGTTACATGCATGAGGAATGTTCAGCTGATTTTAAATGATTCAAGAACCAGCATAATGCCGTTCACACATGAAGTTCACACTCTTGGCTTTTCGGTTTGGAATGTTCACACACAAAGACTCTTTGAAACCGAGTGTTCACACTTCATTTGGCCATTCAAATCCCTCTTAATGGCTAGTCACTTTTCAGCAAAAAGATACAACTTAAATGAGTTCATTTATGTACATTGGCCGAATTTAACTTCTTCATGCACCATTCAAAGTGACCAAGGTTCAATGGGAGTTCTAGAAGCTTGTCAAGTTTAGCCGAATCTAGCTAGCACATTCAAGTGGTTCATTTGCTTACTCCTTAAGGATTGAAAGAGACCATTCGGCTAACTTAGGAGATTATTATAAATAGCTAAATTTTTTTACTTTGTAAAGGACTTTTGACATTTTAATTAGCGAATTGCTACCAAATTTGTGAGGCATTTTCTCTCAAATTTCGTTCGAGACCCGTAAGACTTATCTAAGCTTTTTAGTGGCGTCTTTCCGAGTCTTTTCCGAACTTATCATTCCTTAAACCCGAGTGTGGCGTTCACCTTTGATACCTTTGGTTCATACTTCCCTAAGTATCGGGTCAAGGTCCTTATCAACCATTTCCAACTCAATTTGGTCCTATAAGTTTCGAGTCGACACTTTTCTTTAGTGTTGGTTCACTCTTGACCTTTTTGAACCATTACCATTTCGTACCAAATCCCTTACCATTTAGTACCAATTCCCAAATACCAAAACGTACCAAAACCAAATACCATTTCTTAATTAATCCTAAACCGAACTCGACCATTCTAGTCATACCATTTCGACTTAAACCAAATCCATATCCAACTTTGCACGGACTTACCTTACTTCTTTGAACTCAAATATATTCTATCTTCTTCTTGTCTAATATACTTCTTCGTTTACGATCGGGAACTAAACGACTCGGGTTCAACTACTAAACCGAGGTCGTATCAATATACATGACATTTCCCACCGAATAGATAGTGACGCCAAATCTTTAGAGCAAACACAATCACGGCTAACTCAAGATCGTGTGTTGGATAGTTCTTTTCGTGCTGCTTGAACTATCTTGAAGCATAAGTAATGACTTTGCCTTCTTGCATCAAAACACATCCCAGACCGACCAACGAAGCATCACTATAAATTACAAATTCTTTACCTGATTCAGGTTGTACCAATGCCGAAGTTTCAGTCAACAAAGTTTTCAACTGATCAAAGCTACTCTAACACTTTCAGACCATTTAAACTTCACATCTTTTTGAAGCACCTTTGTTAACGGAGTTGCAATCATAGAAAAGCCTTTTACGAACCTTCTATAATAACCGGAAAGTCCCAAAAAACTACAGACTTCAGAGACATTCCTCGGAGGTTTCCAATCCAAAATAGCCAAAATCTTACTCAGGTCAACTCGAATACTAGATGCTGATACAATATGACCCAAAAAATCAACCTCTTGTAACCAGAATTCACATTTGCTAAATTTTGCGTACAACTGTTTATCTCGCAGACTCTGTAGCACTATTCTCAGATGCTCGACATGTTCAGTTTTATCTCATGAATAAATAAATATGTCATCAATGAAAATGACAACAAATCGATCTAAATACGGTCTGAAAATTCTATTCATCAAATCCATAAAAATAGCAAGCGTATTAGTCAATTCGAAAGGCATAACTAAGAATTCATAGTGGCCATACCTGGTTTGGAAAGTAGTTTTTGGAATGTATGAGTCTTTTACTCGCAACTGATAATAACCTAATCTCAAATCAATCTTTGAAAATACAGCAGCTCTTTTCAATTGATAAAATAGATCATCAATTTGGGGCAAGGGATACTTATTCTTAATAGTCACTTTGTTCAACTGATGATAATCTATACACATTCTCATCGTACCATCTATATTTTTCACAAATAGAACAGAAGCACCCCAAGGTGAGAAACTCGGTCTATCAAACCCTCTATTGGTCAATTCTTGCAGCTAAGACCATCGGAGCCATTCTATACAGAGCTATCAAAATCGGAGTAGTTTCAGGCACTAATTCAATACCAAATTCAACTTCTCGTATCGGAGGTAATCCGAGAAGTTCTTCAGGAAGCACATTAGGAAACTCACAAACAACAGGCACTAATTCAACTTTCCTTTCTGACACTTTTAAATCAATCACAGAAGCAAAGTAGGCTTCACAACCCTTTCTCACAATACTCAAAGCTTTCATTGAAGATATCACAGCAGGTAATCCATTCAATTCACTAGGTTCAATTCTGACTATTTCATCATTCTTGCATCTCAAATCAATAGTTTTTCATTTGCAATTCACAACAGCATCATGTAAAGTTAACCAATCCATACCCAGAATTATATCAAATTCATCAAAAGGTAACAGCATCAGATCAGCCGAAAAAATGTCTCGAAACATTAACGAACAATTCTTATAGACTTTATCAACCAAAACACATCTGCCTAAGGGGTTCGAAACTCTAATTACAAATTTAGTAGGCTCTACAGGTTGTAACATCTTGATTTAGACCCTAGTCGGAATAGTGGTTTCTGGACCACGATCCGTCATAGAAAAATTTATTTTATTATTATTTAATATTTACAGCATGATATTAGAATTGTGTGAAAATTTCGTGAAGAGATTTTACCGTTTGAATGGTTAATTCTGTAAAAAGGACTTAATCGCGTAAAGTGTAAAGGTTACATGCTATTTGTTAAAGTGTTATATTGCTATGGCCTTTATAATGTAGGGTCATTTTGTTGATATTAGACCATTAAATACATCGGTGGACATATATTGGCAACCATTATATGATTTTAAAGGTTATTCATTAAGGGCAAAATAGGAAATTGATTAATAAAGGTTAATATAATAAAACAAAACAAGAATTTGGCTTTATTATCATCATGTTCAGCTGAATTTTAAAGCCGAATTCTAGAGAAAAAGAAAAGCCATGGATGTGTTTTAGGGTTTGGTCATGATAAAGCTTGATAAAAGGTTCGCTTTTAATCTATTTTCGATAATTTTTACGTTTTTGTAATCGTTTCCTAGTGTTCTATAAAGCTCATGCCTAAATTTTTGATTTTGATGATGATTTTGAAATATTCCATTGATGGAATTGTGAGCTTTATGAAGTTTGATGGTGAATTATGAAAGTTTGTTGATCGATTATCATGTTTTGTAAAGTGGTTTTTAGTGAAATTGCATAAAAGGGATTAATTTGTTAACAATGTATATTGAGTGGTTAAAAGTGTAAATAAATGAAATATGTGGACTTATATAGACTATATGAGTATGCGGCCAAGCATGGGAAATATGAATTTTTTTGTATTTTGTGATTTTTTTGAATAAGGACTAAATTGCAAAAATGTTAAATACCAGGGGAAAAAGTGTAATTAGCCCATTTATGTGTTTTCAGTTAAATTTGATTGAATATATGGTTAAATAAGTTGAATTTGTATTGAATTAGATCAAGAAATAAGAAAATCGGATTTGGATCAGGGAAAGTAAAAAATTATCGAATAGTCATTCCGGTCCGTTCGTGTTAGTACGAGATAAGTTCATAAGTAAATAAATGTTGTTAAATTGAAATATATGTGCATTATATGTGCTGAATTCAGTTGTAAAGAAATATAATTGTGAAGTTGAAATATGTAAAATCTGAATTGAATTTGATGCACTAAGTGTGCGAGATTATAACATCATTGGCTGAGAAAAGGGCACAATGTGTGCAATATCGATATAAGTTCAGTTTAATGTATTGGCACTAAGTGTGCGATACAATTATAGCCTCGGCTAATTAATTGGCACTAAGTGTGCGATGCAATTATAGCTTCAGCTAATTAATCGGCACTAAGTTTGCGAGTTCATTGAATGTTCAAGGAGGATCGAATGAATTAGCGTTTCAAGCATTGGAGTGATAAATGTGATAGATAAGAACATAATGGTACAGGTATGTACGGAACCTATGTGGTTGATGATGTTAAGTATGAAGTAGATGAAAAATTATGTAAATGAATGATGAAATGAGTTGGATTTGATAGCATTATTAATGCTATTTAAAAGATTAAAGATGTGGAATAAAAGTAAGACATGACTTTGATGTATGAATGCTTGGCTCGAAAAGTTGAACTGATAATGAAATCAAAATGGTTGAGTTTACTATATGAGTCATGTATGTGAATTTGGTTTATGTGAATAAGGAAATTATGGATTTTCAAGTTTGGAAGTGTTTATAAAGAAGTTGATATAACTTTATGTATGATTTTTAATAAATGACGATCGTTTGGTCGGCGATGAAATGAATATGTGTGAGTTTGATTTATATGACTATGTGTGAGTTTGAAAGCAGGGATATACGTTCATTATTAAATAAGTTAAGTGAATTATTTAATGTGGTTTAATGAATTTACGAGTACAATGAAGGTATATGTGATTGAGATTTGTTAATTTTAGTTTAGTGATATTGGTCTATAAATATCATTGAAATGATTTAATTGCTTATGACTTATTAAGCTTTCAAAGCTTACTCTGTGTATTATCCTATGTCAATAGAGTTTCAGAGACTTGCTCGGGTTGGAAGTTAGATGAGACGTCATCACACTATCCGGTTATCGCTTCGGTAAATAAAAGCTCTGAGTTTTGATAATGTGGCATGTATAGGCTAGTTTTGAGATGGTTCATTTTGACTTGTGTATTTATATGGCCATGTGAAAATGGCTTATTCATGATGTTAATATGGCGTATATTTGGTTATGTATTGAGCTCATTTTTGGGAAGTGTGGTTCATGGTTTATATGTATGGTGTAATGGTTATATAATTTGGCTTGAGCATTGAGGTGAAATATTGGATGTATTTTTTACTTATGGTTCATATTCTTGTAAGTACAATGATGAGTATAACATTGATGATGCATTAGTTATTTGAATACGGTTTAAAAAGGCAAATAATATGATATGTTTAGATATATATATGTGTGTATATGGCCAAGTGAAATGGTCATTTTGGTATGTTCATAGTTGAGAATTTGGGTAATGTTTGACATGATTTTAGTATGTGATACGGGATTGCGCGCGGACCAAGATCGAGTTGCCAAGTCACGGGAAACTCCTACGAAAACCCTAAACAATCAGATCCGAAACGAAACAGAAAAATTAAAAGATTAGAACTTTGAATTTCCAGATCTGAAATAAAATCCCCAAATCAGCAAAGAATCAAATTGAGAATAGAAATAAGTGTTAGGGTTCTTGAAACCCTCAAGGAGATTGTGATTCTGCCCAATTGAACACCAAGATAGTTTTCCCCAAATTTCGACAATCTAATTTCACCCAAAAAGAGTATGGAAAAACCCTAGAAATTGGGGATTTTTGGGCTGATTCCTTAAGATAGAAAAAGGCTGAAAACACAATAAGAACAGAAAATAGATTAGATAATGATTCAGCACAAGTAGAAATAAAGAAAGAATTGATAGTAAGAAATTAAAAGATAAGTCCTAAGAAGCCTTGAAATCTCGAAAGATCTCACAACTCCCTTCAAACGGCTCTAATCTCCCCTCCAAAGAATATCAATGGCAAGAAGAAGGTTGAAGATGGCTCCCACAATCACAAGATTGTTAAAACAACTTCTAAAGAAAACTCAAGAGAGAAATCTTGGAGAAAACTCAAAGAAAATTCTGCTCTCAACAAATCTGAAATTTTAATAATAATGATAAGTGTTTAACAAGGTGGACAGCCATGCCTTTAAATAGGCCTTATAACTAGTCCTAATCTAATTAGAAAACTAAAATAAAAAAAACTCTTAATTATTTTAATATGGAAATTCGGTCAAAGGTCATTTTATCTGGGACTCTTGGACTGAATATTGACATAAAAATTTAAACTAAGTAAATAAATAAATAAATAAATAAATAAAAATAAAACTTTACAACTTGGGCCACTTTGACAATTTGGCCTGATTTTCAACTAAGTATGGATGGATTTCTTGATTGGGCTGGGAATTTGCTTATTGGGCCTCGCCTTCAAGAATTTGGGCTTTTGTGACTCGTATCATTCCCCCCTTCCTCAAAAAGATTCGTCCTCGAATCTGAAAAATCAAATGAACTCGACTTTCCTCTATCGAACGGGACTAATGGCAATTGAGTCCACTGAGAAGAATAGCCATGAGATAGTAAATAGCAACGGAAATAAGCTTGTAGTCCAATCATAAGCATAATAGAACAGGTATAACGCATGTGAATGGACAGATTCAGATTACCATGCAAACAATCTAATTTACTCACCACTGCCTCGTCAAATATTTGAAACAAAGATGGACATGTTTTAAGGCATTCAGTCGTCTCACATTGTTCCCACAAACCATGAATAAATTGCGAGTAATAAATCAAATGGTAAACATAATCGTCACAAGTAGGTATTTGAAAAGATTCACTGATACGAGCACGCCTCGCGAAACTTCATCGAGCAAGTCTGTCAAGCCGAGCATTGACATGTTGGCAAGCTGATCCCAGCTCGTTTCCAGCTCCACGAGCTCTGTCTAGCTCAAATCCAGCTTATTCAAGCTCGATCCAACTTGCCTGAGCTAAACCGAGCTCACTCCTAGCTCATATTTAGCTCACGAGCTAAACCTTAGCTCAACTTCAGCTTAGGAGTTTACCCTCAGCTCAACTTTAGCTCACGAGCTAAAACTTAGCTCATTTTAGTTTAAACTCGATTTTGTCTTTAATACATTAAATAAAATTTGCACATATTCATTTAAGCATTAAACTTGTCTTATATTAATATTTGTTATTAATATATCATTGTCATTATATAAATTGATTATGTTCACATAGCCGAATTAATGCATGACATTAATGTGTTCACATCATGCCGAATTTATGAGTGTTCATGAGATGTCTTAATGACTTGTTTTTTTCATGTAGGTACATTCCTTTGGACGGTACAATGTATGAATGAAGAAACATCTCTTTTGGGCATTCCACACTCATGAATGAAGAAGTATTAAATGCTGGTGCATGTACGGCTAGATGCAATGTTTCTACAAATTCATGCATGTGTCGAATGCATGTATGGACATTAAAGGCTAGTCCATGAATGGATCAAATGCATGGGATGATAGAATGCATGAATGGCTTAAGTGCATGTATGGTGGCTGTCTCTTAACTTTCCAAGGCACTTATTCGGCCAAGAAGTAGCTGCTAACTAATTCTATGTTGACCATAGAGCTCCTTGAACATGTTCACACTTTGAATTGACCTATAGGCTACTACACATGCATGGATGGGTTCAAGAACGTCCAAGGGAAGGAATTAACTCAATAATTCAACACATTGATTGAATTAAGTGCATGCACAAAGGGGAGAACGAATTTACTAGGTTCATGCTACCATTTATGAACTTACATGCCATTAAAGTGTTTAATTATGAAGATACATGGTCCATACAAGTGCATGAACGTCCCAAGGAGATGAATGCAACCTTTTGGTGCACATACAAGTCACTTGAAGCCTTTCTTTATGACTAAGCATTCATGCACAAACTAAGGGGGAAGAAAGTGTCCATTTAGCTAGTGCATGAATCTGCCGAATTTATGAACTATTTTAATACATTAGTGTGAACATTTTTATTATTGTGTGAACACCTAGATGCCGAATTTGAATGGTCATCTATGTGCCTATAAATATTTGTTTTCTTTCATTTGTAAAGGACTTTTGACTTTTGATCATTTGAATGAACTTTGTTCAAAGAGTGAGTTTTCTCCTCTCTAAATTCGTACGAGTTTCGATCTGACTTATCTAGCGTGCTGTGGCGTCTATCGTTCTCTTTTGAACTTATCACCTTGCTTTGGTGTGGCGTTCAACCTTCTACAATTCCGCAATCCCACCTTGAACCGAATAGAAATCGGGGTGACACTTTTAGTGTTGAATCGTTTCTGGTGTTTAAGCTCATTTATCCATTCCACCGACTATCCTAGATTTTACCCAACTATAATATCTTTTTACAAAACCGAGCCTTCATTTATCAACTTCCATTTTTCTTATTTTTATACTTAAATCGAGCCTACTACCCTTATAAATTTACCATCACCTTAGCCAACCTTTAAAACCATTTGAAAGCTTCCGCATCTTTAGCCTTATTTCATCCTATTTCTGATAACTCAACTATTCCTCGTCGACGATCGGGCAATCAAGTGAATCGACTCAATCAACCGAGCCGGATCACATCATTCACATGGTTCACAGAGTTGCATAATCATACCATGCATTAATCGACGGTCTATAGATTCACTCACACATGTATTATCAAAAACAAGAATCTTTTTATCAACCATCAAAACAGATAGATCATCAATAAATAAAATAGGACAGTCAAGCACGTTTCGATCTAAGTGTTCATCAACACGATCTTTATCACTATCCGAGGAGTACAAAAGTGTTTCAAAGGTTTCAAGCATCTTACCTCGATAAGCAGAAGAATAAGGGTCGATTTTACCTTTTTCATTTAAAATAAACCTTCGCTCATCGGGGGCATAGTGTAGTCGAATCTCCGTTGTTGAGTTAACCTTTGTCAAATGGAACTCAAACTTCATGTACAACCACATAAACTGTTTAAGGCACGAATATAAATTGAAAACAAATTTGGAAAATTTCGTTACTTTATTCTCCAAAACAGATTTGGACAAATTCAAGGATTTTACACAAGGTAAATCAAGAGAATAACAAATCACGCTTCTTTTCGTAATGACTTTATCAACCACAATCGAAGAGTAACAATTAATCGGATCAAATGAGGGGATCTTTTAAGAACTAAGTCACCAAAAGTTTTATCAATAATTTTCAAATCTGCACTGGACTCGGTTTCTAAAATTTCCTTACCTCGCTTACCTTCGGGATCATGTAGTGTGATTTCATCTTTGCTTAAGTTGATCGTATGAAAGTGTCTTTCATTTGAGAGGTATTGAAGTTGAAAGTTATCTTTCGATCTTTCGGGAACCTGAAAAGTAGCAACACAAGAAAAATTCATATCTTGGTTAGTGGAAACATTCCTCACTACCCTTTCCACGTCTTTTTCTTTTGTTTCTTTTTCTAATTCATTTTCTCTTCTTTCTTCAATTTCTTTTTCACTCTCAATCTCTTTTTGCTCTTTTTCATTCTCTTTTTCTTTTTCCTCACTTGTTTTAACAGAATTTTTCAGTTTGATTTGGTCCTCATGGACTTGTTCCAGAGTGAGCGGCACTAAGGTGAGTTTCTTTCCTTGATGCTTGAAAGAATACCTATTGGTACGACCATCATGAGTGACTTTTCGATCCAGTTGCCACGGTTCTCCTAGCAACAAATGGCAGGCTTGAATAGGCATTACGTCGCACACAACTTCGTCTTGATACTTACCGATAGAAAAGGCGATGCGCACTTGTTGAGTGACCCTAAATTGGCCTTCGTTGCTAAGCCCTTGTAGTTGATAAGGTTGTGGATGCTTGGTAGTGGTTAAGCAAAGCTTTTCCACCATCGTCGTGCTGGCTATGTTCGAGCAACTTTCACCATCAATAATAACTCTACAAAGCTTACCTTGTACGTGGCAGCGAGTATGAAAGAGATGTTCTCGTTGCTGCTCGCTCTTTGGTTTTGCCAAAGATGATTGTCCATGATCATGAAAATCATCATCCATTCTAGGGACACGTTGAGGGTTGCACCTATGGGGCTGGTTATCCCTATCTTCCTTAATTGGATCTCGATATTGATGTTTTTGATTCACTCGTACCTCATTCAAAGTAGTATTCAATGCTTGAAGTGTAGCATTTATTTGTGTGATTGCAGCAGTATGTCTGTCTAACTGTTGTTGGACTTTCATAAGTGCATCATTATTATCACCTTTAGACATCTTCAAAACCTGTAAAAAATAAACACTCAACACTCAAAAATAAAAGTTAGCAAACCTCACCATTAATCACTCAAAAAGAAAAATCAAATTCTCAATGAGGTCGAATTCAATCTTGTGAGTTCTTTATCAGAGTTTATATCGACCAATTAGAGAGTGTGAACCAAACTACCAAAGAATCCTAATTTGCACTAGGATGCCAAAAACTGACGAGACACCAAGTGATTCGTGTTGCACCGAGGAAGGATTGTGCACACGTTTAAATCCTACTAACACAAGAAACAAGAAGGTGTTAGATATTTTAAAAGGATAATAAAAAGCAAACAAATGAAAACCTACAGCTAAGAATCAATAAAAATTGTTGAAAACAGAAAACCCGAAAAACTGCGGAGTAACTTGACAACTTCGTTCAAGGTGTTCCCAATCTCAAAAAATCACAAAATTAAATCTGGAATGTCTTCAAATATTGAATTTTTGATCTGGAAAATTTGGGCACCAAATTCAACCCGCTGAATATTTTTTTAACTTTTTTATTGGATTTCGTATTTTTTCAATTTTTTGACTTTTTTGACTTATTTTTTTGCGGGAAATATTTTTGTATATTCAATAACAGTGCCAAAAATATGTATGTAAAATTTGAGATCAATCAGAAAACGTTTACCCACTCAAATGAATTTTTTTTCGAAAATTTTTCTGGGTAAAACTGCTGTTTGTAATTTAAAAAATAGAGATCAGTTTAGAAATCAACCAAGAACACCCAAAACGCCCAAAATCTGATACCAAATGATATAGGATTGCGCGCGGACCAAGATCGAGTTGCCAAGTCACGGGAAACTCCTACGAAAACCCTAAACAATCAGATCCAAAACGAAACAGAAAAATTAAAAGATTAGAACTTTGAATTTCCAGATCTGAAATAAAATCCCCAAATCAGCAAAGAATCAAATTGAGAATAGAAATAAGTGTTAGGGTTCTTGAAACCCTCAAGGAGATTGTGATTCTGCCCAATTGAACACCAAGATAGTTTTCCCCAAATTTCGACAATCTAATTTCACCCAAAAAGAGTATGGAAAAACCCTAGAAATTGGGGATTTTTGGGCTGATTCCTTAAGATAGAAAAAGGCTGAAAACACAATAAGAACAGAAAATAGATTAGATAATGATTCAGCACAAGTAGAAATAAAGAAAGAATTGATAGTAAGAAATTAAAAGATAAGTCCTAAGAAGCCTTGAAATCTCGAAAGATCTCACAACTTCCTTCAAACGGCTCTAATCTCCCCTCCAAAGAATATCAATGGCAAGAAGAAGGTTGAAGATGGCTCCCACAATCACAAGATTGTTAAAACAACTTCTAAAGAAAACTCAAGAGAGAAATCTTGGAGAAAACTCAAAGAAAATTCTGCTCTCAACAAATCTGAAATTTTAATAATAATGATAAGTGTTTAACAAGGTGGACAGCCATGCCTTTAAATAGGCCTTATAACTAGTCCTAATCTAATTAGAAAACTAAAATAAAAAAACTCCTAATTATTTTAATATGGAAATTCGGTCAAAGGTCATTTTATCTGGGACTCTTGGACTGAATATTGACATAAAAATTTAAACTAAGTAAATAAATAAATAAATAAATAAAAATAAAACTTTACAACTTGGGCCACTTTGACAATTTGGCCTGATTTTCAACTAAGTATGGATGGATTTCTTGATTGGGCTGGGAATTTGCTTATTGGGCCTCGCCTTCAAGAATTTGCGCTTTTGTGACTCGTATCAGTATGTTTTGATATAGAGAATGAATATGAAGTTGGTTGATGATATTATGAATTGATTGATACATGTTTGGATTTGAATTTGGTTGAAAATGTTGCATATATGATGCTTGATTTTGGAATTGTAGAGAGGACCCAAATGGGGGGCATACTGGCCTTGTAAATGGCCTATTTTTGCCCACACGAGCAGAGAAACGGGCGTGTGTCTTTACCGTGTTACTCAAGGACTATTTTGAAATGAGCTTGGGCAGACCAAAAGGTCGTGCACACATGAGCGTGTGCCAGGCCGTGTGGCCAGTCAGTTTTGACCATAGGTTAAAAACACGAGCGTGTCTTGTGGTCGTGTGGATAAGTCAGTATGTATACCCTATTTCACCACGGACTAGACACACGGGTGTGTCTAATGCCGTGTGAGGCACATGGCCTGTTCACACGGGCGTATGACCTTTATAACTTAGAAAAATTGTTAAGTTTTGGAAAAATTTTGTATGTGTTCGGTTTAGTCCCGACCTTTTCTTAATGCATGTTTATGGTCTCATTGACTTAAGAAAGGGACTTAATGTTAATGTTTGACTATGATATGACAATGCATGACTTTTGATTGTGAAATGATTGCAAAATGTTCTGATATGTTTGGTAATGCCTCTTAACCCTAGTCTGACGATGGATACGGGATAGGGGTGTTACACAGGAAAAGTTTTACTATTCATTAAGTTCATGCATATATACGAATGTGTTGATCCATGGTCTATCAAAGCAATCACAGAAGTATCATAAAGAGTGAATGTACCCGTAATCACATCTGGCGACGAAGCTTCCTTACGAGCTCGGATAGCATAGGCTCTAGTAGGTGCACGAGTCTCGGATCTAACAATTGTATCTTTTATCCCTCTCTAATTGCCACTTACATTTCCTATACTTTTGGAAGGTCTACCACGAGAAGCGTTGCCACTTAGCCTCAGATTCTGAACATTATCTTTTTCAGCTAAATTGGGGCAATCTTTTATAAAATGATTTCGTGAACCACAACTATAAAAAGCTTGGTTATTACCTTTTCCCCAACATTTTCCAAAATGTCATCTTTCACATTGATTACACTCAGGCTTTTCATTCTTTACATTACCAACACTAGCAACAGACGTAGCTGGAGCTTTGAATTCGAGTGCGATCTAGCACAATCTCTATTCGAATGTCCCACATTAGCATTCGAACGGCTATTATCATCTCGAAATTTCTTTGATGCAGATTGAAATAATTTGTCCGATGATCTCTTTCGCATTTCTCTAGCTTCAAAATTGGCTTTTCTTTTCTCTTTCCCGAGATCTTCGGCTTTACATGCTTGTTCAAAAAGCATAATAAATTCTTTAATCTCAAGAATCCCGAGTAACAAACGGATATCTTTGTTCAAGCCATCCTCGAATCTTTTGCACATTATTGCCTCAATAGATACACATTCACGAGCTTACTGACTCAGTCTCACAAATTCCCGCTCGTAGTCAGTAATAGATATACGACCTTGTTTAAGTTCAAGAAACTCTTTAAGTTTTTGGTCGATAAATCTTTGACTAATATATTTCTTTCAAAATTCATCTTGGAAGAAATCCCAGGTAACCCGTTCACTCAGAACTACCGATGTCAAAGTCTTCCACCAATAGTACGCCGTATCTTTTAGAAATGAAACGGCACATTTTATACACTCTTCAGGGTTCAAAGATAATTAATCAAATACTCTTATCGTGTTCTCTAACTAGAACTCGGCTCTTTCAGCATCATCATTCGTTGTAGCACGGAACTTTTTAGCTCGGATTCACTGATGGAATAGCAAGAATGGTGGAATATTAACTGGGGGTGGAGGTTGTTGTACAGCCGAATTGGTTCTAATATATTGGCTAAACCAATCTTTCATCATCTGATAGAAGGCTTGTCTAGCCTCACTATCGCGGTAACTCGTAGCCGCTCTAGAATTGGATGGTGCCATCCCTTGCGCGGGAGCAGGTGCATTGCTTTCGACATCGTCCGCTACGGTGATTTTAGGATCCATTTGCTATATATAAAAGCACATTTCAATGTCAGGATTCATCACACTATTGTAGTTCATAAATATGACATGTGTAGCTAGACTCACATACGCTATGTTAGTCCAAGAATTGACTAAACCGTAGCTATGATACCAATAAAATGTAACACCCCTAACCCGTATCCGTTATCGGACTAGGGTTAAAGGCATTACCAAACAAATCGGAACATTTAACATACATTTTATAATCATCAGAGCATCAAAGATCAAATATCAATATGGAGTCCCTCATATAGGTCATAGAGACATAAAACATGCATTAGAAAGGATTCAGGACTAAACTGAACTCATACAATTTTTTTCCAAAACTTAAACATTTTTAAAGAAGTACAGGTCACATGCCAGTGTGAATAGGCCGTGTGCCTTACACGGCATTAGACATGCCCGTGTGTCTAGGCTGTGTCAAAATAGGCATACATACTAACTTGCTTAAACTGCTACAAGACACACCCGTGTGCCCTGGTCGTGGTCGAATCTGACTTGGGCCACACGGCTAGCCACAAGCCCGTGTGCCTTGGTCGTGCTTGAGCCTGACTTACAATTGTAGGGTACCCCAGGGGACACATAGCCCTGCAACATAGCCGTGTGTCACACACGGCTGAGATACACGCCCGTGTCCCTGCCCCTATAGACAAAAATAGGCCATTTAAATAGACAACTTACCACCCCAATTGGGTCAAACCTACAAACATCAAACTAAGCATATTTTTTACACCAATTTTAGCCAATCTCTATTCCAAAACATACATTAATCATACCTTTACATTATCAATATATTCCAATCTCAATTCATCAACCAAAACATACCAAAACCTAAATAAATTCATACCAAAACATATGTTTCAATACATCATTAAATCTCAAGCTCAAAACTTACTAAAACTTATCAACATTGACCATTTCTTTTCGTCATTCAAAACAGACCATATAATTCACAATGCCTTACATATCATATAACATTTCCAACCTTAAGTTCAAACATAAACTAGCCATATCACAAGGCATGATAAATACATTAGAAAACCTAACCAAAACTCTTCTAGCCTATACATGTCATACTTTAATATATATACATTTTCATAGGAACCAAAAATAAGGTTCGATAGTGTGGTGACAATCCTCAACAATCCCCGAGCTCATAGTAGCTGCGATATCTATAAAACAATGAAAACACACACAAAATAAGCTTTCAAAAGCTTAGTAAGCTCCTACCAAAAATCATCAACAAATTATAAAATATAAAACATCAACACATAAGCACTTATAAATTTTCAATTCATCTATCAATTTTATGCCAACACAATTTAAATGTTTATACCGATTCAACTAACTTCATATGCATAATGTCATCTACCACCTAGGTATTGTAAATACTTGAACCTTTCCGTATTTATTCATTTTCATTCTTACCTCTCATTCAAACACATTACTCTTTCCGAAGTCTTTCCAAGCTTAAAGAATTCACACACTTAGTGTTTTAATGATTAGCAGAAGCTAAAATGAACCTGCACACTTAGTGCCATCTCAAATAGCCGAAGCTACCTCAAATTGCACACTTAGTGCCTCATATAGCTAAAGCTATTTGATGTGAGCTTGCCTACGAACCAAATGGAGAACGAACAAGAAGCCATTAAGCTGCCCATTGGTCCAATAACGCGAGCTAGAACTAGACGATTCAAAGATGCTATTTTAGCAATGGTAGAACGGGTTGAGGAAAATGATAGCAAGGAGTTTAAAAACGAGCTGAACATATTCAACTTCTTTGAAGCTGAATTTCGTTCTAGCTAATTAATTTGCTGCTGGAATTTTAGACCATTTAAATAAGCATTTAAATAAGTTTCATTACAGCTTTTAAATATGTCTTAATTTATTACAAGTGTTTAATATGTTGATTTGGTTGAATTAAAGGTGTCTAGATGTCATTTAATTTGTTTGAATATATTACATGAATTAACTATGTTCAGCCGAATTAATGTGTCTTGTTTAGTACATATTTAATTCGGCTTAATGTTAATTAGTATGTTCATATTATGTTTTAAATTAATTCAGCTGAATTGAGTTAAATTAATGAGGTTCATTTGTTTTATTTAGGTTCAGCCGAATGTGGAAGATGCATGGGAAAGGTTGGCCGAATGTGGTGTGCAAGATGCATGCATGTTGGATTCAATGCACCTAATGATACATGCATGAACTACATTAAAAATGGTGTGCTGATTATTGAAGTTCTCTAAGTGACCATTCGGCTAAAGAGATAGTTTTTCAAGCTGCCATTATTTCCTTCACATTGCTGGATACATTTTGGCCATTCGGTTCTTGGTGTTCACATTTTAAGGCTCTTCAAAACCGTCCATTCACACCTAATGTGGCTGTTCAAGTGCCCTCTTTATTATTGATAATTTTTCAGCAAGAGTTGCCTATTGAATGATCATTTAAGCTCATCAGCTGAATGTAGCTGCTACATGCATTCCCAAGATTCATTTGCTTAATATGGAAGCTTCATGTATGGTCACCATTCAGCCGAACCTACATTGGCCATTTTTGTTCAATGTTTGCTTAGAAACTAAGTCTAGAATATGTCCATTCGACTACTAGGCATTAGGCTATAAATAGTTACTCATTTTCTTGTAAAAGGACTTTTGACAAATTTCTGAATGAAATATCATTTTAGTGAGGCAATTCACTCTCTTTATTCTCCAAAGCTCAAATTGACTTATCTTCAACAAGTGGCGTCAATCTGACTTTGTTTCGAACTTATCACCATTGGTGTGGCGTTCTTCATACCGTAGGTTCCTATTTTGCTAAATAGAGGGTCTCGGTTTTATCCCAAATCCTTTCTTTCTTTGAAACCTTAAGCCCCGGGTCCTTATTTGCTAATAAAGGTTCGACTTCTTTTCATTGAAATATCCAGCAAACAACACTCCATCAATGATACGAGTCACAAAAGCCCAAATTCTTGAAGGCGAGGCCCAATAAGCAAATTCCCAGCCCAATCAAGAAATCCATCCATACTTAGTTGAAAATCAGGCCAAATTGTCAAAGTGGCCCAAGTTGTAAAGTTTTATTTTTATTTTTATTTATTTATTTATTTATTTACTTAGTTTAAATTTTTATGTCAATATTCAGTCCTAGAGTCCCAGATAAAATGACCTTTGACCAAATTTCCATATTAAAATAATTAGGAGTTTTTTTTATTTTAGTTTTCTAATTAGATTAGGACTAGTTATAAGGCCTATTTAAAGGCATGGCTGTCCACCTTGTTAAACACTTATCATTATTATTAAAATTTCAGATTTGTTGAGAGCAGAATTTTCTTTGAGTTTTCTCCAAGATTTTTCTCTTGAGTTTTCTTTAGAAGTTGTTTTAACAATCTTGTGATTGTGGGAGCCATCTTCAACCTTCTTCTTGCCATTGATATTCTTTGGAGGGGAGATTAGAGCCGTTTGAAGGGAGTTGTGAGATCTTTCGAGATTTCAAGGCTTCTTAGGACTTATCTTTTAATTTCTTACTGTCAATTCTTTCTTTATTTCTACTTGTGTTGAATCATTATCTAATTTATTTTCTGTTCTTATTATGTTTTCAGCCTTTTTCTATCTTAAGGAATCAGCCCAAAAATCCCCAATTTCTAGGGTTTTTCCATACTCTTTTTGGGTGAAATTAGATTGTCGAAATTTGGGGAAAACTATCTTGGTGTTCAATTGGGCAGAATCACAATCTCCTTGAGGGTTTCAAGAACCCTAACACTTATTTCTATTCTCAATTTGATTCTTTGCTGATTTGGGGATTTTATTTCAGATCTGGAAATTCAAAGTTCTAATCTTTTAATTTTTCTGTTTCGTTTCGGATCTGATTGTTTAGGGTTTTCGTAGGAGTTTCCCGTGACTTGGCAACTCGATCTTGATCCGCGCGCAACCCCGTATCAATCAAACTCCCTTGTTTTCCAAAGCCATTTAATTTTAAACACCAAGTGATACGAGCCACAAAGGCCCAACCCAAGCTTAAGAAGGTGATGGGCTCAAATCAAGAAAATCAAGATTCACTTTCTTGTTTTCAAGAAAATCAAGAAATCGAATCTTGGCCCAATTTTGCTGTTCGGAGCGATTTCAAGAATCAAGAAAATCAAGATTTCAAATCTTGGAAATCTTGGTCCAAGAAACCGAATCTTGCAGCCAAAGCGCGTTGGATTTCCATTACGAGCGTCAACGACCCAATTTCGGTAGGAGATGGATCACAAGCCCAAATTCTTGAAGGCGAGGCCCAATAACCAAAATCCAGCCCAATCAAGAAATTTCTTCATACTTAGTTGAAAATCAGGCCAAAATGTCAAAGGGCCCAATTTGTAAACATCTTACTTGTTTAATTTAATTTTTTAATCTTTAGGAGCATTACATGTAAAATTCGGCCCAAAACAGCCCATATAAGTGCATGGCCGAATTTACCTTGTTATTTTATTAATTAGGTTTAATTTTTTATTAGTTACTTGTGAGATTAGGATTTGTTGGAGGCCTATATAAGCATTGGCCAGCCACCCTTTGTTAAAACATCTTATTATTATTTTTTCTATCAAATTTCAGATTTGTTGAGTGCAGAATTTTCTTTGGGGTTTTCTCCAAGAATTCTCTCTTGAGCTTTCTTTAGAAGTTGTTTTAACAATCTTTTGATTGTGGGAGCCATCTTCAACCTTCTTCTTACCATCGATATTCTTTGGAGGGGAGATTAGAGCCGTTTGAAGGAATTTGTGAATTCTTTCGGGAATTCAAGGGTTCTTAGGACTTTTCTTTATTTCTTGCTGTTTCGATTTGTTTCTTTATTCCTACTTGTGCCGATTCATCATCTAATATTTTGCTGTTCTTGTTTGTGTTTCAGCCTTGATTCAAACTCCAAGAACTCTTCATTTAATCGGTTCTTTTATTGGCCACATATAATCGACTCAAAATTCCCCAAAATTTAGGGTTCTTGCCGTTTTCTATTTCTTCTTGTTGGGTGAAATTCGGCTGCTGAAATTTGGGCAATTCATATTGGGTGTTCAATTGGACCGAATCGCAACTTAAATTCACTTCTTGAACTGTTCAATTTCACCTATTTCTTTCTTTTCTTTTTTTTTTGCCGCCCAAATCCCTAATCTTCCAATTAAAAATCTGATTGTTTCAATCTACTTACTGTTTTGGTGTTCTTGGCAGATTCGGCTTGTGGGAGTTCATTCTTGGGAATCAATTTCGGGTTCTTGGTTTCAAGAAACCTCTTTCATAAGTGTCTCGTTCCTTGATTAGATCTTGCTGATTTTTTTAGGGTTCTTATTCCAGATTTTAATTTTTCCAGATTTAATCTCATTCTTTGTTTGATTTCAGATCTGTTCGTTTAAAGCTTTCGTAGGAGTTTCTTGTGACTTGGCAACTCGATCTTGGTCCGCGCGCATTCCTCTATCACCAAGACTTGAATTTATTTCAAGGCCGACACTACCTAATTTCGATCGAGAAATATTACGACTCGTTATTTCATACGAAACGAGCTCGTATCAAAGAAGAGGAAGACATCGAACAAGCCGAGAATGGAGAAATCTTGGTTGTGAAAAGAAGTCTCACCTTGCAAGGTGCCGAAAATGATCAACAACGCGAAAACATCTTCCATACGCGATGTCAAGTGCAAGGTAAGATTTGTTACGTGATAATCGATGGGGGAAGTTGTACAAATGTGGCTAGCACGTTGATGGTGGAGAAACTCGGATTGGCCACCACCAAACATCCCCATCCGTATAAACTCCAATGGCTTAACGATGGTGGAGAATTAAAGGTAACAAAACAAGTGCTCATTTCATTCACAATCGGAAAATATCAAGATGAAGTGATGTGCGACGTTGTACCGATGCATGCGGGGCATCTTCTTTTGGGACGTCCGTGGCAATTCGACAAGCGAGCAATTCATGATGGTTACACAAATCGATTCTCTTTCAAACATATGGGACGAATGGTGACTCTAGCTCCGTTATCACCGAAACAAGTGTACGAAGATCAACTCAAAATGAGGAGTTCGATTGAAAAATCAAAAGAAATCGAGAGAGAGCAAAAAAATGAAAAGAATAAAGAAAAGAGTGAAGAAAAGAAGAAAAACAAAAAGATGAGTGATAAAAAAAGAGAGAGTGATTCAAAAGAAAAAGAAATGAGTGATGAGATTGAAAAAAAGAATTTGTTTGTAAAAGAGAGGGAAGTTCGAAAATCGATGCTATTGAAACAACCATTGTTGGTTCTTTTGTACAAGGAGAGCTTGCTTGGCACTAACGAATTTGATGACAAATTGCCTTCTTCTATTTTGTCTGTGTTGCAGGAATTTCAAGACGTATTCCCGGAAGAAATCCCGAATGGGTTACCACCTATTCGTGGAATTGAACACCAAATCGATCTTGTGCCGGGAGCCGCAATTCCAAACCGACCTGCTTACCGGAGCAATCCTGAAGAGACGAAAGAATTACAAAAGCAAGTAAATGAACTCCTTGAAAAGGGCTATGTGCGTGAAAGCCTTAGTCCATGCGCCGTGCCTGTTTTACTAGTTCCGAAGAAGGATGGAACGTGGACTGCCGTGCTATAAACAAAATAACTATCAAGTATCGTCATCCTATACCACGATTGGATGATATGCTTGACGAGCTAAGTGGCGCGAGTTTATTTTCAAAAATCGACCTTAAGAGCGGTTATCACCAAATACGGATGCGTGAGGGAGATGAGTGGAAGACTGCATTCAAAACGAAGCATGGGCTTTACGAATGGCTCGTTATGCCATTTGGCTTAACGAACGCCCCAAGCACATTCATGAGGCTTATGAATCACGTTTTAAGACCTTTTATTGGTAGATTTTGCGTAGTATACTTCGACGATATATTGATCTATAGTAAAAATTTGGATGAACATATTTTACATTTAAAATCTGTTTTGGAAGTATTGAGAAAAGAAACCTTGTATGCTAATTTGAAGAAATGTGATTTCTACACTAACAAGGTTGTGTTTTTAGGTTTTGTTGTTAGCTCGGAGGGTCTTGAAGTCGATCAAGAGAAGATCAAGGCGATCCAAGAATGGCCCCGTCCGACGAATGTCTCCCAAGTCCGAAGTTTCCATGGACTAGCAAGTTTTTACCGTCGATTTGTGCCAAATTTCAGCACCTTAGCCGCACCTTTAACCGGGGTTATTCGTAAGAATTCCAACTTCATTTGGGGAGAGGAACAAGAAAAATCCTTTTTGAAAATTAAAGATTGTCTAACTCATGCACCGTTATTAGCTTTGCCTAACTTTGATAAAACTTTCGAGTTAGAATGTAATGCATCAGGTTTAGGCATTGGAGCTGTGTTGATGCAAGATGGTCGTCCTATTGCCTATTTTAGCGAGAAACTGAATGGTGATGTCTTAAACTATCCAACATATGACAAGGAGCTCTATTCGTTGATCCGAGCCTTAGAAACGTGGCAACACTATCTTTGGCCCAAGGAATTCGTCATACACACCGATCATGAGTCCTTGAAGTATTTAAAGGGGCAACACAAGTTGAATAAGCGACACGCTAAGTGGGTAGAATTTCTCGAATCTTTTCCCTACGTTATTAAATATAAGAAAGGTAAGGAAAACGTAGTGGCTGATGCACTATCTCGAAGGTATGCGTTGCTAAATATTTTGGATGCTAAGTTAATGGGGTTTGTATTTCTTAAAGATTTATATGTCAACGATGCTGACTTTGGTGAATTCTTTAGATTATGTGCCAAGGGAGCCTACGAGAAGTACTATCGACATGATGGGTACTTATTCCGAGAAGGAAAGCTTTGTATACCCCAAGGTTCCGTACGAGAAGTGTTGATCGAAGAAGCCCATAGCGGAGGATTAATGGGGCACTTTGGTGTTGCTAAGACATTAGCTACATTGCACGAACATTTCCTTTGGCCCAAGATGCGACGAGATGTCGAACGATTTTGTAATAGATGCATTGCGTGCAAACGGGCTAAGTCACGAATTAAGCCCCACGGTTTGTATAAACCATTACCTATTCCCGAAACCCCTTGGTCTGATATCTCTATGGATTTCGTGCTAGGTTTACCTAGGAGTAAGAATGGCCGAGATTCAATATTTGTGGTTGTAGATAGGTTCTCAAAAATGGCCCATTTTATAGCATGTCATAAAACTGATGATGCCGTTAATATTGCTAACTTATTTTTCAAAGAGGTGGTCAGGTTGCATGGCATGCCTAGAACGATCGTGTCCGACCGAGACATAAAATTCCTTAGCCATTTTTGGAGGATACTATGTGATACGGCCACGCCTCGGGCACACTTTTGGACCAGCTCCCTAAGCATTGCTTGCAAATCCATGCAAGCTGAAATAGTTCAATTTCTTTTCGTTGAGCTCCGTTTAGCTCGTTTCCAGCTCACTCGAGCTCAAGTCAGCTCAATCGAGCTCAATTTAGCTTCTTTCCAGCTCGTTAATTTTATTATTTGAATAATTTGAGTGATAGTTTTATTTTAATTATTTTTACTACAGCTCATAACTGAATTTTCTAGCTCAATTCAGCTCATCAAGAATTTTGACTATCATTGAGCTAGCCGAATTTATTATTAATTATATTTTATTTATGTCTTTATTTTAATTTGTTAAATATGTCTTGATATTATTTAATTTAAGCTGAATGTACCTTGAATCTAATTTGTTTATATCTTTTGTAGGTACATCCACATGTGGGAACACAATTAATGAGGATTCATGAACATTTCTGGTTCAATGTATGTTCGGGTACATGCATGACTACCTACAACGAATGGTTGCCTTAAAGATGATGCATGAATGATTCAATACAATGAATGGAAGAGTGCATGAATATCCACCTACATGCATCGGTGGCTGACCATTGAATTTCCTATGCACCTATTCGGCCAAAAGATATCTTTTGAAGTGTCCATTCACACCTTGGCCGAATCTAGACAAAGCTATTGGCATCCCATGCATTCATCAGCCCTCAAGTGAGCCGAATTTGGAAGAGACATTTAGCAAGCATAATGCCGTTCACACTTGGAGTTCACACCCATGTCTATTCAGTTGGCCATGTTCACACCTAAAGGACTCTTCAAGGCTGACTTTTCACACTTATTTTGGCCATTCACGTTCTCCTTTAATGCTGGTATTTTTTCAGCCAAGAGTTGCATCTTAATGAGCTCATTTAAGCTCATTGGCCGAACCTAGCTGCTGCCATGCACCTTTCCAAGCATTCCAAGTTCATTTGCTTAGTCAAGAAGCTGCCTATTGGACTTCAATCAGCTGAATTTAGCTACAACAACTTAATGCTTCAATTCTAGAATTTTCTAGCTTAATTTGCTTAGCCATGAAGATGACCATTCGGCTAGCTAGTACTTAGTCTATAAATAGTTTGCTATTTCATTTTGTGGGAGAACTTTTTGTCAAATTTTTGAATGAACTATTGTTCTTGTGAGGTTACCTCCTCTCTTCTTTCGTTCGAGTCTCGAAGCGACTTATCTAGCTTGCTAGTGGTGTCAATCCGAACTCCATTGAACTTATCACCGAATCGGTGTGGCGTTCAACCATATTTTTATACCTTTGGTTCTTACCTCTATATAGGTATTGGGTCAAGGTTCGCTTCTATCCTTCCACAAATTTCACCTTAAGCAATATAAGTCCCGGGGCAATACTTTACATAGTATTGAATCGTTCTTAATACTTAAGTTCATTTTTTTTCATCTCCATCCTATTTATTAAATATAAACTTTATTTCTTTTCTTATTAAACCGAACCTACAAAATATCCGAATTTAGCCTATCTTTTGAACCCTTTTAAAAGTCTTCCGCTTAAACTGAAAACAATCTTCATCTTAAAACAATTTCGAACGAACTTCTCGTCGACGATCGGGCAACTTTGTGAAACGACTCGATTAACCTGGGCCGGATCATATCATTTGGTATCAGAGCTACTAAAACGAGGAGCGCCGACGTTCGTAATAAGGCCGCAAGTAGGTTCGAAACGTGAAAAAAAAATCAAAAAAAAAAGTTTGAGTTGTAATTTATTTTTTTTTCCTTGTATTTAGCTTACTATTGTATTGGAGTAACAAAAAAAATCAAAAAAAAATTGAAAAAAAAATTGATTAAAAAAAAATTTTCAAAAAAAAAGTAAAAAAAAAAATCGAGCAAAAAAAAAGGTGACCAAAAAAAAATCAAGTTAAAAAAAAAAGTGAAAGTCTTGCGAGTTTTTATTTTTATTTTTCTTCTCTCTTATTTGCTCCGATCATCAAGTTTCCCTTCCTACCATTATTTACCATCCCAACGCCACACTTAGCCTTGATTTTATTTTGTTTAGCCTACCCTACACCCACATCATTCCTTTGTAACCTATTTTGAAACCGACCCTCAAGCAGCAAATTAAGTCTATCGAGACGAATTACGAAATTGTGAGACGAGGTCGAGAGGTAAAAGGCACGTGTGTTTTTACATCAAAGAAAAAGCCTAGAAGAGTGTAAACACGAGTGGAGTGTTATCCAATTTTCATTGTGAGTGAAACGTGAGATTTTTTGTGGTGAGGTATTTACTTTCTATTTTATTTTAATCATTTAAAAAAAATGTCACAAGAATTTTCTGAATCAGATTTCCAATATTTGAAGCAAGAGATACGTAGAATTGTGAAATCAAATTTTGATAAATTGCATGATCGATTGGATCGAGTGGAGGAAAGAGCCAGACGAAAACAAAATCCACCAAGTCGAGAAACGGAGTTGAGATCATCACGGCGATACGCGTCCAAAGACTACTCGCTAAGAGATTCTTATCGGGATTCCTATTCGTCAAGGAATTCAAGACGCGACAACCTAGAGCTTGCAACTTCTCGACATGACAAACGAGAGAGGATGAGTTATTCATCGTATGACTCAAATAAGTCCTTCCCGGAGGATTGTTCCCGAAGAAATGGACGAGAAGCCTATGAAAATATTTTCTCTTCCTTTGGGGCAAATGATTATATTTTTGATTCTTTCGTGTCGACTGCACATTGTAATGAAATCGAAAAAGCGAGAGAAAAAGAAAATGAAGAGAAAGAATTCGAAAAAGAAATTGAGATTGTACAAGAGTACGAGCGAGAAAAAGAAATCGAAAGAAAAGAAAAAGAGATTGAAAAAGAAAAAGAAATCCAAAAAGAGAGTGAGGTCGAAAATAAAAGTGAAAATGAGAGAGGAAATGAAAAGAGAAAAAAAGAAGTTGAGATTAGAAAAGAAACGAGAGAAAAAGAGATAAACGAACTAGAAAAAGTGAGGAGCATTTCGACTAATCTATATGAAACTTGTTCTTGTTCTGTTTCTTCTTTCCAGGTGCCCGAGATATCAAACGATAATTTTCAACTTCACTACCTTTCCGATGAAAGACATTTTCATATGGTCAGTATAGGTAAGGTTGAAGATGAAAACGTGCCTCAAGAGTTCAAAGGTAAGAGAGGTGAGGAAATGTTAACGATCGAGTCACGACCCCCAGGTTTGAAAATTGTTGAAATACTTTTTAGTGACTTAATTTCTAAACGCTCTCCTTATTTTGGTCTGATTAATTGCTACTCCCTGAATGTGGTTGATTTTTGTTCCAATCAACAAACCAAAGGTTTAATTTTGCGTGATGACGGTTTTTCACGAAAGGCGATTAAATTCTTCATTTGTGACAATTTTGTGCACCAATTAACGCTTTGTGGAAAATCCATGAATTTGTGCAAGTATGAATTGATGAATGTAAAAAGTTTTAATTGTTTGTCCCTGTGTATGCAAAAATCCCATTGGTTTAATGTGTTTGGTTTAATGAAATTTTTGCTACATTTTGGCATGAATACTCAAAATCAAGTTTTTAAACCCGGAATCTATTTTGGTTCGTTTTATGGGAAAGTCAAGCTTCATCAATTTTGTGTGAACAATTTCTATTGTTATGATAATTGGGTGTTGAATAAGGAACTGAGGTATGAAAAATTTGATTTCAATTTAAATTCATTCCTTAATCCATTTTTGTGGTTGTATTTGAAGTTCGCATTTCATTTCGTTAAGGTTAATTCAGCCACAGAGATTCGACTAGACTACATTTCCGAGGAGAGAAGATTTATGATGATTGACAAAGGTAAAAATGATCCTTGTTTTTCCATCCCTCGAGGTAAACAAGGTATGATTTACGATAACTTTAAAATTTCTCTGCCCTATTCGGTTGGTAATAAAATTTTTGTTGAAGAATTGGTTGTTGCAAGGAATTTAAATTGTGATGTGTTTAACTGTTCAGCTTTATTTAAAAATGATCTTTGTTTTACTACTTTTAAAGGTAAGGCTCATGAACTTTTTGAAACATCGTTGTTCTCTTTAGGTGGTGCCAAAGATTGTTTTGTTGATTTGATTCGTTATTCACATATTGGTTATGACTTGTGGAAACGATTTGAGACATTTGAATGCCTTAGAACATGTTCATTTTCGTTTCGAATAATTGACGAGGCATTAACGAGTACATTAGTTTGTTTGCATGGTTGTGAACATGTTGTTTTGCATCCGTCCACTCCCATGGGATTTTCTTATTCTATTTTGCTTGCATTTGGATTACAAATTTATTTGAAACCATTTTTGTTAACTCATGGTTATTCCTTTCAGTTGTCCCAATTCCAATCCATCCCGTTCGACCGAGGAAAGCTAAGTAAAAGTTGCTGCGATCGAATGAACCAATGGCTCGATTTGGGGACAAATCGCTTTAAAGAGGGAGGGGATGATACGGCCACGCCTCGGGCACACTTTTGGACCAGCTCCCTAAGCATTGCTTGCAAATCCATGCAAGCTGAAATAGTTCAATTTCTTTTCGTTGAGCTCCGTTTAGCTCGTTTCCAGCTCACTCGAGCTCAAGTCAGCTCAATCGAGCTCAATTTAGCTTCTTTCCAGCTCGTTAATTTTATTATTTGAATAATTTGAGTGATAGTTTTATTTTAATTATTTTTACTACAGCTCATAACTGAATTTTCTAGCTCAATTCAGCTCATCAAGAATTTTGACTATCATTGAGCTAGCCGAATTTATTATTAATTATATTTTATTTATGTCTTTATTTTAATTTGTTAAATATGTCTTGATATTATTTAATTTAAGCTGAATGTACCTTGAATCTAATTTGTTTATATCTTTTGTAGGTACATCCACATGTGGGAACACAATTAATGAGGATTCATGAACATTTCTGGTTCAATGTATGTTCGGGTACATGCATGACTACCTACAACGAATGGTTGCCTTAAAGATGATGCATGAATGATTCAATACAATGAATGGAAGAGTGCATGAATATCCACCTACATGCATCGGTGGCTGACCATTGAATTTCCTATGCACCTATTCGGCCAAAAGATATCTTTTGAAGTGTCCATTCACACCTTGGCCGAATCTAGACAAAGCTATTGGCATCCCATGCATTCATCAGCCCTCAAGTGAGCCGAATTTGGAAGAGACATTTAGCAAGCATAATGCCGTTCACACTTGGAGTTCACACCCATGTCTATTCAGTTGGCCATGTTCACACCTAAAGGACTCTTCAAGGCTGACTTTTCACACTTATTTTGGCCATTCACGTTCTCCTTTAATGCTGGTATTTTTTCAGCCAAGAGTTGCATCTTAATGAGCTCATTTAAGCTCATTGGCCGAACCTAGCTGCTGCCATGCACCTTTCCAAGCATTCCAAGTTCATTTGCTTAGTCAAGAAGCTGCCTATTGGACTTCAATCAGCTGAATTTAGCTACAACAACTTAATGCTTCAATTCTAGAATTTTCTAGCTTAATTTGCTTAGCCATGAAGATGACCATTCGGCTAGCTAGTACTTAGTCTATAAATAGTTTGCTATTTCATTTTGTGGGAGAACTTTTTGTCAAATTTTTGAATGAACTATTGTTCTTGTGAGGTTACCTCCTCTCTTCTTTCGTTCGAGTCTCGAAGCGACTTATCTAGCTTGCTAGTGGTGTCAATCCGAACTCCATTGAACTTATCACCGAATCGGTGTGGCGTTCAACCATATTTTTATACCTTTGGTTCTTACCTCTATATAGGTATTGGGTCAAGGTTCGCTTCTATCCTTCCACAAATTTCACCTTAAGCAATATAAGTCCCGGGGCAATACTTTACATAGTATTGAATCGTTCTTAATACTTAAGTTCATTTTTTTTCATCTCCATCCTATTTATTAAATATAAACTTTATTTCTTTTCTTATTAAACCGAACCTACAAAATATCCGAATTTAGCCTATCTTTTGAACCATTTTAAAAGTCTTCCGCTTAAACTGAAAACAATCTTCATCTTAAAACAATTTCGAACGAACTTCTCGTCGACGATCGGGCAACTTTGTGAAACGACTCGATTAACCTGGGCCGGATCATATCACTATGGGGGCGTCTTGGAATGAAGTTGCTGTTTTCAACCACTTGCCATCCGCAAACGGACGGCCAAACCGAAGTGGTCAACCGGATTCTGTCTACATTGCTTCGAGCTATTATTCGGAAGAATGTGAAGGCTTAGGAAGAATGCTTACCACATGTGGAGTTTGCGTATAATCGAGCTGTTCATTCAGCTACCAAATTTTCTCCTTTTGAAATTGTCTATGGTTTCAATCCATTAACTCCACTTGATTTATTGCCATTGCCTTCTAATCAACTTGTTCATGTAGATGTGAAGAGCAAAGCTGATTTCGTCAAGCAATTTCACCAACGAGTTCGAGACAATATTGAGGCCAAGACCAAGAACTATGAGCAACATGCTAACAAAGGTCGTAAGCGAGTTGTGTTCGAACCGGGAGATTGGGTTTGGTTGCATATGCGCAAGGAGAGATTTCCTATGCAAAGGCGATCCAAACTTCTTCTGAGAGGGATGGACCGTTTCAAGTCCTTGAGCGAATTAACGATAACTCCTATAAATTGGACTTGCCTGGTGAATATAATGTTAGTGCGACTTTTAACGTTTCTGATTTGTCTCCGTTTGATGCAGATTCCGATTTGAGGGCAAATCGTTCTGAAGAGGAGGGGAATGATGTGAGCTTGCCTACGAACCTGATACGACCCTGCCCCGAAAACATCATTGGCTCAGTTCATCAGGCGCTATTCGTAAACTTTTGCAAGCTAAACTAGCTTGTTCCGGCTCAATGGAGCTCAATCGAGCTGATTCTAGCTCATTGAGCTTGAACTTCAATTTATATAATTTTATGCTTTTAGTTTGCTGGAATAAATTTTATTTAAGTTCAGCTCGTTTTTAACTTTCTTAAGTTTACATTATTTTGCTGGAATAAAACAAATAAGTTGTTGATTAGTTAATTAAAATAAGTTAATTAATTTGTTTAAAAATCAGGACATCCTTATTTTAATGTGTCTTAGTTTATTACCTATTAAATAGATGTCTAATAATTAATTAAGTGTGTCTAAATTTAAGAGAAATTTAATTCATGTTTTCAATTAATTTTCCAGACGAATTTAATGTGCAGGTTATTGTGTACTTTGGACGAATTTAATGCTGTCACTTAATGTGTTTTTTGCTGCTGTTGTTTAATGTGTCTTAAGTGCTTTAAAGTGCCGAATTTAATGTCTTATTGTTGACTTAATTCATGTCCAGCCAAAATTAATGTGCATGCATTATTTGACCGAATTTAATTACTTGTCTGCAGGTTTAATGGCTTGGACGGCATTAAAGGAGGTAGATGATGCCGAATTTAATATGTACATGGACATGGGACAAGCATTTAAATGAGACATGTTGGCCGAATTTATTGTACAACAAGACATGCATTAAAGATGTTGTTCTACATGCATGGAACGGCAATTAATGAGATGTTCCACATGCAATGGACGACATTTAAATGAGGGAGAGTGATGAGGGCACCATGCGTGAACAGCAAATTAAGAGCCAATTGAAGATGCATGGACAGCAAGATTCAACAAATGGGAAAGTGCATGGATGTCTAGCTACATTAATTTATGCAATGAATCTTTGGCCTCCAAGGAGATTGTTCGGCCAAGAGACACTTATTGGCTAGTACATTCATGCTATAGCCGAACCTAGACAAGGCTGATGGGCTGCCATTCATTCATCTACATTCAAGAGCTATGTTTGCTTAATCAAGAAGGTGTCCATTGATGTTCCATTCAGCCGAATATGGACATGCCTTTAAAGTTCATCTCTCTAGTTTAATTTAACTCATTAATAGCCACATCACTTAGTCATTAAGCTATGTCCATTAGGCTATCAAATGTAGGCTATAAATAGTCTGTTATCACATTTTGTAAAGGACTTCTGACTTTTGATCATTTGAATGAACTTTGTTCAAAGAGTGAGTTTTCTCCTCTCTAAATTCGTACGAGTTTCGATCTGACTTATCTAGCGTGCTAGTGGCGTCTATCGTTCTCTTTTGAACTTATCACCTTGCTTTGGTGTGGCGTTCAACCCTTCTACAATTCCGCAATCCCACATTGAACCGAATAGAAATCGGGGTGACACTTTTTAGTGTTGAATCGTTTCTGGCGTTTAAGCTCATTTATCCATTCCACCGACTATCCTAGATTTTACCCAACTATAATATCTTTTTACAAAATCGAGCCTTCATTTATCAACTTCCATTTTTCTTATTTTTATCCTTAAATCGAGCCTACTACCCTTATAAATTTACCATCACCTTAGCCAACCTTTAAAACCATTTGAAAGCTTCCGCATCTTTAGCCTTATTTCATCCTATTTTCGATAACTCAACTATTCCTCGTCGATGATCGGGCAATTACGTGAAACGACTCAATTAATTCGGGCCGGATCACATCATTTGGTATCAGAGCTACTAAAACGAGGAATGCCGACGTTCGTACCAAGCTCGGAGTAGGTTCGTAACGTGAAAAAAAAATTTAGGTTGTAATTTTTTTTCTCTTCTTCCTTTGTATTTCAGCATATTGTAATTGAAAAAAAATCAAAAAAAAAGAGAAGAGGAAATTTGAAAAAAAATTCAAAAAAAAATTCAAAAATTTTTTTTTTTGAAGTATAAAAAAAAAGTGAAAAGTCTTGGGAGTTTTATTTTGTTTCTTGTTGCTTCCGAGCATCCATTCATTCTACCATTCCCTCTACCCCCCCAAAACGCCACACATACTTTGATTTTTATTTTCTTTGTTTAGCCTACCCTACACCCGACGTTATCCCTTGTAACCCATTTGAAGCCGACCCTCTAAGCCGCAATAAGTCTTCTTGAAACAAAATACAAATTCACGAGAGTGAGACGAGCGGAAAAAGGCACGAGTGGTGAGCACATTAGAGCGAGCAAAAGCCATTAAACAAGTGTAAACACGAGTGGAGTGTTATCCAATTTTCTTTGTGAGTGAAACGTAAGATTTTTGTGGTGAGGTATTTACTTTCTATTTTATTTTAATCATTTTTTTAGCAAAAAAAAAATCATGTCACAAGAATTTTCCGAATCAGATTTCCAATATTTGAAGCAAGAGATACGTAGAATGGTGAAATCAAATTTTGATAAATTGCATGATCGACTGGATCGAGTGGAGGAAAGAGCCAGACGAAAACAAAATCTACCAAATCGAGAAATGGAGTCGAGATCATTGCTGCGATACGCGTCCAAAGACTACTCGCTAAGAGATTCTTATCGGGATTCCTATTCGTCAAGGAATTCAAGACGCGACAGCCTAGAGCTTGCAACTTCTCGACATGACGAACGAGAGAGGACAAGTTATTCATCGTATGATTCAAAGAAGTCCTTCCCGGAGGATTGTTCCCGAAGAAATGGACGAGAAGCCTATGAAAATATTTTCTCTTCCTTTGGGGCAAATGATTATATTTTTGATTCTTTCGTGTCGAATGCACATTGTAATGAAATCGAAAAAGTGAGAGAAAAAGAAAATGAAGAGAAAGAATTCGAAAAAGAAATTGAGATTGTACAAGAGTGCGAGCGAGAAAAAGAAATCAAAAGAAAAGAAAAAGAGATTGAAAAAGAAAAAGAAATAAAAAAAAAGAGTGAGGTCGAAAATAAAATTGAAAACGAGAGAGGAAATGAAAAGAGAAAAAAAGAAGTTGAGATTAAAAAAGAAACGAGAGAAAAAGAGACATATGAACCAGAAAAAATGAGGAGCATTCCAACTAATCCATATGAAATTTGTTCTTGTTCTGTTTCTGCTTTTCAGGTATCCAAAAGGCCGAGTGACGATAATTTACAACTCCAATACCTTTCCAAGGAGAGAAGGTTCACCTTGGTTGAAAAAGGTAACGTTCTCAACTATCTTAGTTCGCCTATGCCAAAAGAGGAGCAAGGTTTGAGTTTTGAAATTCTTAAAGCACCTCTGGTTTATTCGATTGTTGATGGAAACCTTGTTGATGAATTGTCCTTTAGAAGTGATCTAAATTTTGATGTGGTTACTTACCATCCTTTGATTGATGATAATACATTTGCGTGGAATGATGGCAAGAAGAATAACGCTTTTGGAAATTGCGATGCTGATGAGTTTGTTAGTGAAATAATAATTATTCGGCAATTGCAAGATAAGAAGACATATAAGCCATTCCATCGGCTTGATTTGGGTAAAAATATGAACTCATTGATCTTTTGTGAGAAACTACTTTGTATAAACAAGAATGTGGGTATGAGATTTGAAACGTATGAATGCTTGAAAACATGCATGTCTTTGATTTGTTTGTTTGATATGACGATGACATGTAAAATGGTTAGTGCACTTAAAGTTGAAGATGGTGTCTCAAATCTGCTTTGTTATCCAAATTCCGCATTTTTGAGCAAAATTGACCGACTGAAATTTAGATTACATGATCATTTGGATGAGTTCTCGATGTATTTTGATTATAATTCCAATTTGATTATGATGCATGCTCTATTGTCGAGTATGGAGATCCATTTTGAAAAGGTTAATTCAAGCAAAGAATTTCGACTACTCTACATCGCCGAGGAGAGAAGGTTTGTGTTGACCGAACAAGGTAAAACTGATCTTTGTTTTCCTACTTTTAAAGGTAAGCCTCATGAACTTTTTGAAACATCGTTGTACTCTTTAGGTGGTGATAAAGATAGTGTTGTTGATTTGACTCGTTATTCACATGCTGGTTATGACTTGTGGAAACAATTTGAGACATTTGAATGCCTTAGAACATGTTCATTTTTGTTTCGAATAATTGACGAGGCATTAGCGAGTAAATTAATTTGTTTGCATGATTGTCAACATGTTGCTTTGAATCTGTCCACTCGCATGGAATTTTCTTGTTCTATTCTGCTTGCATATGGATTACAAATTTATCTGAAACACTTTTTGCTAATTCATGGTTATTCCTTTCAGTTGTTCCAATTCCAATCCGTCCCATTCGACCGAGGAAAGCTGAGTAAAAGTTGCTGTGATCGAGTGAACCAATGGCTCGACTTGAGGACAAGTCGTTCTAAAGAAGGGGGGAATGATACGACCCTGCCCCGAAAACATCATTGGCTTAGTTCATCAGGCGCTATTCGTAAACTTTTGCAAGCTAAACTAGCTTGTTCCGGCTCGATGGAGCTCAATCGAGCTGATTCTAGCTCATTGAGCTTGAACTTCAATTTATTTAATTTTATGCTTTTAGTTTGCTGGAATAAATTTTATTTAAGTTCAGCTCGTTTTTAACTTTCTTAAGTTTACATTATTTTGCTGGAATAAAACAAATAAGTTGCTGATTAGTTAACTAAAATAAGTTAATTAATTTGTTTAAAAATCAGGACATCCTTATTTTAATGTGTCTTAGTTTATTACCTATTAAATAGATGTCTAATAGTTAATTAAGTGTGTCTAAATTTAAGACAAATTTAATTCATGTTTTCAATTAATTTTCTAGACGAATTTAATGTGCAGGTTATTGTGTACTTTGGACGAATTTAATGCTGTCACTTAATGTGTTTTTTGCTGCTGTTCTTTAATGTGTCTTAAGTGCTTTAAAGTGCCGAATTTAATGTCTTATTATTGACTTAATTCATGTCCAGCCGAAATTAATGTGCATGCATTATTTGACCGAATTTAATTACTTGTCTGCAGGTTTAATGGCTTGGACGGCATTAAAGGAGGTAGATGATGCCGAATTTAATATGTACATGGACATGGGACAAGCATTTAAATGAGACATGTCGGCCGAATTTATTGTACAACAAGACATGCATTAAAGATGTTGTTCTACATGCATGGAACGGCAATTAATGAGATGTTCCACATGCAATGGATGACATTTAAATGAGGGAGAGTGATGAGGGCACCATGCGTGAACAGCAAATTAAGAGCCAATTGAAGATGCATGGACAGCAAGATTCAACAAATGGGAAAGTGCATGGATGTCTAGCTACATTAATTTATGCAATGAATCTTTGGCCTCCAAGGTGATTGTTTGGCCAAGAGACACTTATTGATACGACCCGCCCCCGGGAACGGCTATTGTTTCAGCCTACAAGCGAGGCTCATCGTGTTTGCAAGCTCTACGTAGCTCAATTTTATTTTGTGGAGCTTCAATTAGCTTGTTTCCAGCTCTTTACAACCTCAATGAGCTCGAACTAGCTCAATAAACTCATTTTAGTTTCCTTTAGTTTTGCATTTTTTATTTTGCTGGAATAAATTTTAGTTAATTTAGTTTAAGCTAATTAACTAATTTAACTAGGTGTTAATTGTGCCTTTAAGTCATTTAATGTGTCTTATTATTTTCGGCATTAATAAGTTGAGTTAATTAATTTGTCTTGATCTAGTTAAATTAAAGATGTCTTGATTTTATTTAGTTTGTCTAAATTTATACATGCATTAAATCTGTCCAGCCGAATTTATGTGTCATGTTTATTAATATTCAAGTTGTCACAATGTTAATTAGGATGTTCACATTATGTTTTTAATTAAGTTCATTTGTCTTATGTAGGTGCACCCGAATTTGAAGATACATTGGGCAGATTCATGCATGTAGATTCAATGAATGTGAAGGTACATCCCTTTGGACGGCACATGCATGTAAGGAATTAATGCAAGGTGCATGCATAGAAAGGTTCAATGGACGGCAATCAAGAGGCATTTGCATGTTCATGATGGTCATTCATGTATTTGAAGATTCATGGATCAAATTAATGATGGACCATGCATTGGACGGTTCATGTATTGATCATGTGTTCACACCTTGTGTTCACACCATGATGACCATTCAGTTGGATGTTCACACACAAGAGTCTACTCAAGCTCCTTGTTCACACCAAGTTTGATCCTTCATGAAGCTTCATTTAATTAAGCCACTCATGGTGAAACAACATGAATTAAAGGCTCCATTAAAGGAGTTAGCCGAATCTAGCCATGCATGCATGAAGAACATTTATCCAAGTACATCAATGCATATTCATGAAGCTAACCACTCACCTCCCATTCGGCCGAACATGGACAAGAACATCATTGGACATTTTTCTTGAAGTTTCATGTTTTAATTAGGTACATTACTTAATTGTTAAGTTCATGAATGGACTATTCGGCTAGCATAAGATACTAGTATAAATAGTTGGTTATTTTCAATTGTAAGGGACTTTTTTTTGCCATTTTGATAATATATTGAAGATTTGTGAGATTTTCTTCTCTCAATTTCGTCAAAAACTCGTTGGCTTATCTACTAGTTAGTGGCGTCAACCTTGCTCTTTGCAAAACTCGAACTTATCACTTTCAACCCAAAGTGTGGCGTTCATTTGATACCGAGGTTCCTATCTTTGATAGATAGTGGGTCGAGGTCCTTTTTCATCCGTTTCATCCACCTTAAAGACATATAAGATTCGGGTCAACATTTTCCTTAATGTTGGTTCATTCTTGTTTTTAAGCCTTTCTTTCCATTTCACCTTAAACCGAAAAATTCCCTACCTTTAATATTTGTTTTTCCTTCTTCTTAGCCGAAATACCTTACCAACCAATTCCTTTTTAACCTTAAATGAACCATAAACATCTTCATTGAACAAATATAACTCTTTGATTCAAGACGAACAAAACTTCATCGTTTGGACGATCGGGCAACGAAAACGACTCGGATTCATCAACGAGGCCGGGGCGTATCACTTATTGGCTAGTACATTCATGCTATAGCCGAACCTAGACAAGGCTGATGGGCTGCCATTCATTCATCTACATTCAAGAGCTGTGTTTGCTTAATCAAGAAGGTGTCCATTGATGTTCCATTCAGCCGAATATGGACATGCCTTTAAAGTTCATCTCTCTAGTTTAATTTAACTCATTAATAGCCACATCACTTAGTCATTAAGCTATGTCCATTAGGCTATCAAATGTAGGCTATAAATAGTCTGTTATCACATTTTGTAAAGGACTTTTGACTTTTGATCATTTGAATGAACTTTGTTCAAAGAGTGAGTTTTCTCCTCTCTAAATTTGTACGAGTTTCGATCTGACTTATCTAGCGTGCTAGTGGCGTCTATCGTTCTCTTTTGAACTTATCACCTTGCTTTGGTGTGGCATTCAACCCTTCTACAATTCCGCAATCCCACCTTGAACCGAATAGAAATCGGGGTGACACTTTTTAGTGTTGAATCGTTTCTGGCGTTTAAGCTCATTTATCCATTCCACCGACTATCCTAGATTTTACCCAACTATAATATCTTTTTACAAAACCGAGCCTTCATTTATACTTCCATTTTTCTTATTTTTATCCTTAAATCGAGCCTACTACCCTTATAAATTTACCATCACCTTAGCCAACCTTTAAAACCATTTGAAAGCTTCCGCATCTTTAGCCTTATTTCATCCTATTTTCGATAACTCAACTATTCCTCATCGACGATCGGGCAATGACGTGAATCGACTCAATTAATCCGGGCCGGATCACATCAGAACCAAATGGAGAATGAACAAGAAGCCATTAAGCTGCCCATTGGTCCAATAACGCGAACTAGAGCTAGACGATTCAAAGATGCTATTTTAGCAATGGTGGAACGGGTTGAGGAAAATGATACCAAGGAGTTTAAAAACGAGCTGAACATATTCAACTTCTTTGAAGCTGAATTTCGTTCTAGCTAATTAATTTGCTGCTGGAATTTTAGACCATTTAAATAAGCATTTAAATAATTTTCATTACAGCTTTTAAATATGTCTTAATTTATTACAAGTGTTTAATATGTTGATTTGGTTGAATTAAAGGTGTCTAGATGTCATTTAATTTGTTTGAATATATTACATGAATTAACTATGTTCAGCCGAATTAATGTGTCTTGTTTAGTACATATTTAATTCGGCTTAATGTTAATTAGTATGTTCATATTATGTTTTAAATTAATTCAGCTGAATTGAGTTAAATTAATGAGGTTCATTTGTTTTATTTAGGTTCAGCCGAATGTGGAAGATGCATGGGAAAGGTTGGCCGAATGTGGTGTGCAAGATGCATGCATGTTGGATTCAATGCACCTAATGATACATGCATGAACTACATTAAAAATGGTGTGCTGATTATTGAAGTTCTCTAAGTGACCATTCGGCTAAAGAGATAGTTTTTCAAGCTGCCATTATTTCCTTCACATTGCTGGATACATTTTGGCCATTCAGTTCTTGGTGTTCACATTTTAAGGCTCTTCAAAACCGTCCATTCACACCTAATGTGGTTGTTCAAGTGCCCTCTTTATTATTGATAATTTTTCAGCAAGAGTTGCCTATTGAATGATCATTTAAGCTCATCAGCTGAATGTAGCTGCTACATGCATTCCCAAGATTCATTTGCTTAATATGGAAGCTTCATGTATGGTCACCATTCAGCCGAACCTACATTGGCCATTTTTGTTCAATGTTTGCTTAGAAACTAAGTCTAGAATATGTCCATTCGGCTACTAGGCATTAGGCTATAAATAGTTACTCATTTTCTTGTAAAAGGACTTTTGACAAATTTCTGAATGAAATATCATTTTAGTGAGGCAATTCACTCTCTTTATTCTCCAAAGCTCAAATTGACTTATCTTCAACAAGTGGCGTCAATCTGACTTTGTTTCGAACTTATCACCATTGGTGTGGCGTTCTTCATACCGTAGGTTCCTATTTTGCTAAATAGAGGGTCTCAGTTTTATCCCAAATCCTTAATTTCTTTGAAACCTTAAGCCCCGGGTCCTTATTTGCTAATAAGGGTTCGACTTGTTTTCATTGAAATATCCAGCAACAACACTCCATCAAACTCCCTTGTTTTCCAAAGCCATTTAATTTTAAACACCAAGACTGATGTGACCACGCCCCAAGCCCCATCAAGTCCTCGTCTTGATTCCCTCGAGCTTCCAAAGGGACCAATGACCCGAGCTAGGTCCAAGCGATTTCATGAAGTTGTTTTAGCTTTGTTGTTCAAGTTTTGGAAGGAGAATCAGCTTGTTGAAGATGAGGAAGCTTGATCCAACTCCTTGAAGAAACCATGCACCTTAGTGCAAGCTAATTTCAGCTCCATTTTAGCTTTTCTAGCTCGTTTCAACTCCGACCAGCTCAATTGAGCTCATTTCAGCTCAATCGAGCTCAATTTAGGTACAATTCAGCTCATTTATTTTATTGGTTGAATAATTAAAGTATTTTATTAACTTAGTTTAAGTTATTACAGCTCATAATTATATTTTGATTTATTTCATGTTTTTAAAGTTGTCTTAGCCGAATTTAATATGTTTAGCTTAAGACTTTATTTTTGTCTATTTTAAATTTATGTGTTAATTAATATATCTATTTTAATTAATTTGTTCATGTTTCATGTAGGTACAGCCGAATGTGGAGATTCATTCAAGCTAGGTGCATGAACGTCTACTTACAATGCATGATGTGAGAACACAATTAAAGATGATTCATGAATGGGCTGGTTCAATGAACGTAAGGATGATGCATGAATGATTTAATACAATGAATGGAAGAATGCATGAATGTTCACTTACATGTATCGGTTGCTGTCCATTGATCTCCTAAGTACCTATTCGGCCAAAAGGCATCTCTTGGAGTGTCCATTCACACCTTGGCCGAACCTAGACATGTCCATTGCTCTCCCATACATTCACCAAGCCTTCAAGTTCATTTCCTTAGCCATGAAGCTGCCCATTGAAGTACCATTCAGCTGAATTTGGACATAGCCTTTAAAGATACATTTCTAGATTAGTTTAATTCAATTAAAGCCGAATTTACTTAGTCTATTTGGCTATCTAATGTAATCTATAAATAGTTCTTTTCTCTTTGTAAAAAGGTTACAGAATTTGATCAATTAAACTTAATAGAACTTTTGTTCTTGTGAGGTTACCTCCTCTCTTCTTTCGTTCGAGTCTCGTTCTGACTTATCTAGCTCGCTAGTGGCGTCAACCCGACTTCTTGAACTTATCACCATCCTGGTGTGGCGTTCATCCACCTTTTTATACCTTTGGTTCCTACCTCTCTATAGGTAACGAGTCAAGGTCCATCTTCGACTTCCATTAAACCCACCTTAAGCAATATAAGTCCCGGGGCAATACTTTACATAGTATTGAATCGTTCTTCGCTTGAGTTCAATTTCCATTCCATTTTATCTATCTACTTAAACTTTATTTTCTTTGTTAAATCGAATCATCCATTCTCCAAACCAAGCCATTTTTTGAACCCTTTTAATTACTTCCGCTTAAAACAACTCCATAAAGTTATCTCCATTCGACATCAACCACTACTTCTCGTCGACGATCGGGCAACTTAAGTGAACTCGACTCCATCAACCGAGCCAGATCACATCAAATACTTGAATTTATTTCAAGGCCGACACTACCTAATTTTGATCGGGAAATATTACGACTCGTTATTTCATACGAAACGAGCTCGTATCAAAGAAGAGGAAGACATCGAACAAGCCGAGAATGGAGAAATCTTGGTTGTGAAAAGAAGTCTCACCTTGCAAGGTGCCGAAAATGATCAACAACGCGAAAACATCTTCCATACGCGATGTCAAGTGCAAGGTAAGATTTGTTGCGTGATAATCGATGGGGAAGTTGTACAAATGTGGCTAGCACGTTGATGGTGGAGAAACTCGGATTGGCCACCACCAAACATCCCCATTCGTATAAACTCCAATGGCTTAACGATGGTGGAGAATTAAAGGTAACAAAACAAGTGCTCATTTCATTCACAATCAGAAAATATCAAGATGAAGTGATGTGCGACGTTGTACCGATGCATGCGGGGCATCTTCTTTTGGGACGTCCGTGGCAATTCGACAAGCGAGCAATTCATGATGGTTACACAAATCGATTCTCTTTCAAACATATGGGACGAATGGTGACTCTAGCTCCGTTATCACCGAAACAAGTGTACGAAGATCAACTCAAAATGAGGAGTTCGATTGAAAAATCAAAAGAAATCGAGAGAGAGCAAAAAAATGAAAAGAATAAAGAAAAGAGTGAAGAAAAGAAAAACAAAAAGATGAGTGATAAAAAAGAGAGAGTGATTCAAAAGAAAAAGAAATGAGTGATGAGATTGAAAAAAAGAATTTGTTTGTAAAAGAGAGGGAAGTTCGAAAATCGATGCTATTGAAACAACCATTGTTGGTTCTTTTGTACAAGGAGAGCTTGCTTGGCACTAACGAATTTGATGACAAATTGCCTTCTTCTATTTTGTCTGTGTTGCAGGAATTTCAAGACGTATTCCCGGAAGAAATCCCGAATGGGTTACCACTGATACGCCCTGGCTCGGGAAGGAGAGTCGAGTCGTAGATGTGCCCGATCATGAATTGGAGTAATTTGAAAGCTTTACAAAATAGGCTAGAAGAAAAGGAATTATTTAGGCTCAAAAGAGTTTTGTTGGTTTAAGAAATGAATTAGAAGACAATGGATGTAATTTGGCTAAGGATTCAAAAGCCGAACTAACACAATAGTAGTGTGTTAACCCGTAACTTATGAGAATGCTTAGGTTGGTAAGGTGTCAATGGAAGGTTTGTTAAGTGGATAGAAACTTCGACCCACTATCAAAAATGATAGAAACCTCAGTACGAATCGAACGCCACACTTTCGGGATTAAAGTGATAAGTTCGGATAGAAAGACGGGTTGACGCCACAAGGGTTACTTGATAAGTCAGACGAGTCTTTGGAGAACAATGAGAGTTGAAAACAAACTCACAAAGTAATCAGATTTCATATAAAGTTTAAAAGTATATTGTCTAACCCGAAAATGATTACAAACAAACTATTTATAGTCTAAGAAGTGCCGCCACAAGGGTTACTTGATAAGTCAGACGAGTCTTTGGAGAACAATGAGAGTTGAAAACAAACTCACAAAGTAATCAGATTTCATATAAAGTTTAAAAGTATATTGTCTAACCCGAAAATGATTACAAACAAACTATTTATAGTCTAAGAAGTGCCCAACCGAATAGTCACAATAAACAGATTTAATTGAGCTAAATTAATAAGCTGAAATATCTTAATAACTAAGCTCAATGCTTTTTGAAATATTCTAGGCCTTGGAAACGGTAATGGGCAGCAGCTTAAAGTCCCAATTCAGCTGAACAAATGAGTTGATTTCTAAGGCTGGAAGAGTTCAACGTTTTTAGTAGATAATGACTTAAATTCTCTTCATTAAATCAGCCTTGAGAATCCTAATGATCAGCAGCAGCATTAGTGACGTCTTGGCACACAAAACAGCTTCTTTGGGTAGTGTAAAGTTCAGCCTTGAAGAGAGGAAACGCCAAGCATGTTGTTGGCCGAATGGCTACTTGAAAATACCAACCAGCAGCCCTTTGATGTTCACGAAAATAGCACTTTTAATGCTTCATGTATTCTCTTTTCAGCAGCTAATTAATGGACTTCCCTTGCATGCTGGACAACTCCTTTAAAACGTGTTCTGCTGTACATTGAATTCGGCCAGCCACTTTAATCATTCCAGCATCTCATTGAATGGCCGACTCTTGCATGCCCAACAGCACCTTAAATACATGTCGATGCTTTACATTAAATTCGGCCAACACCTTCTTTATTGCTGCTGTTGAACATCACCTTAAATGCATGTCTATGCTTTACATTAAATTCGGCCAACACCTCCTTTATTGCTGCTGATTTAATTCATGTCTTTGCTTCCCTTTAAATGCCGTCCTTGCATGTAGAACAACAACTTAAATGCATGTCTCCTTTGCCATTAAGTAGTTGTTTCCAGCTGAATTAATTACCTGTAGACACAAAATAAATTCGGTCAAGACATAAATTAAACCTCATTAAATTCGGCAGCCTCCTTTAATACATAATTAACTCATGCATGAACAAACAAGTTAATTAACATATTAAATTCAGCTGGACAATAAAAAAAACAACAATAAATTCGTCACTTTTAATGAACTTAAGACACATTTAATACTCTTTAATTCGGCTGAAACTAATAATAAAAAAAACATTAATAAATTCAGCATATTAAATAGATGTAATAAATAAAACACAATCAATTAAACTCAAAAATTATTAAAGATGTTCAGATTTAAACATATTAATTTACTAACACTTATTTGAGCTGAATTAAATAAATAAACTAACTTATTCAATTTATTTCAGCAAATGAAATTATAAGAATTAAAATAAACTCAAATTGAGCAAAACGATCCCATTGAGCTGGAAACGAGCTAAACAAAGCTCAGTGAGATGCAATTGAGCTAATTTAGCTCGCATGGGTAGACAAGAAATACTTATGGAGCTGATCGAAAAATGTGCCTGGGGCGTGGTCGTATCATCCCCTCCCTCTTTAAAGCGATTTGTCCTCAAATCGGGCCACTTGCTCGAAAATTTTTTTTTCAAGTTCTCAAACCCTTTTGTTCATGATTCGAATAAAATTATTTCCAAAACTTTGAAAATCACAAATGGTTCGAGAAAGAATTGAATTATTTCCACACCCTCCCTCTTTTGGAGGGAACCATTCCGAAGTGTCACCTACACAAAAATTAAATAGATTAGTGACACCATGGTCTATATTAAGTTCACAAGAACTTCTTAAGATCTTATGCAAAAATTGAACCAATGAACCAGTGCCGGGATCAAAAGTAAAAACCGTTCTTACCTTTTTCTCCAATGGACACAAACCTAAATCACAAGTCAGTCGAAAAGCATAATCTCGAAAATCAGAATTGCAAAATCCAAGCCTTTTTAACAAGAACAAAGAATAATAATCTCCGGGGTCAAAGACAAAGCTTCCTTTTGTCATTTCAATTTGATACTCACCTTGATACTCATCTTGGCTTGACGTCAACTTAGGAATATATATCCCGGGTTTAAAAATGCGATTTTCATTGGTCGTTTTGTAACACAACAAAAATTTCTTCTTCACCAAGACATAACACATGTCAAGCAAATAGGAGTTAGGCATACATACATTCAAGCAATCGTACCCTTCAAATTTCATTCGCACACGTAAACAAGGAAGTTTCACACCACAATTTAGATAATTCACATGATCAACACAAGCAAACAAATTAGATAACAACTTTTCATCACACCATCCCAAATTTTGTTTGTGTTGTTTTAATCTTGCTTCATCATCAAACTTATCAACAACAGACATATCATGAGGAAAATTCTTCAATCCATCATTCCAATCAAAGTCATCACCAATCAAAAATTGATACTTAGACAAATCAGAATAGGAAAGTCTTTTACTAACTAAATCTTTGGCAATCTCACAATTATCATGCATATGAATTTGTTGAAGCTCGACTAGCATAGAACCCTTACCGTGCTTACCTTTAGACGCTGGTGGATTAGGGTCATTTACGATCATTCCTTTTTGAATCAACTTGAATCGCCTCTCATCAGGGAAATATTGTAGTTGAAACTCGTCACACGAATCTTTAGGAATCTGAAAAGAAGAAACAGAACAAGGACAACTTACATGTGGGTTAGTTAAAACAATACTCACTTTTTCTTGTTCTCTCTCGTCTTTTTCACTAGTTTCTTTTTCAATCTCTTTTTCAAATCCTCTTTCTTTTATCACATCACTCATTTCTTTTGTACTCTCATTTCTTTCTTCAATCTCACTCTCTTTTTCAGTTTTCTTTTCTTTTTCACATTCGTTTTTATTCTCAATCTCATTTTCAATTTTCTTTTCTATCTCACACTCATCTTCTTTTTCTTTCATTTCTTTTTCTTTTTCATTTTCTCGCTCACACTCTTTTTCTTTTTCACATGATGTTTCGATTTCATTACAAAAGTATAAATCATCAAAAAGAGAAACCTTTTGTTGAGAATAAGAAAAGGGTTCTTCATACAAATGGCAATCTTCTCTTTGTGATAGATCTTCCGTAGCCGAGTACTTTGACACTCTTGAAACACGTGCACCTCTTCGTAAATAATCCTTTGTAGATGAATAAATTGAGGCTCTTGTAGAGACACGTTTACTTTTTCGTTTATCATCTCAGAAGGACTCAAACTCGGAGTTTGCTTCTCTTGGTCTCGAACGCCTTGTTGAATAGAAGTCTTGATAAGAGTCTCTTGTCGAGTAGTGTCGTCGTGACGATCTTTTCTTCGTCTCTTGACTTGAAGAAATTTGCTCCCGTTGGAATCGTTCATCCAACTTCTTCAATCGTTCTTTAATTGGTTCCAATTTTCTTTGAAGCATTTGACCCACCTCGTGAATAATCGTTTGATATGTTGGGTCGATCAAAACATCGTCATATTCTTCATCATCAATCCCTTCAAAACTTCTTGACATCTTTTTTTTTAATCACACAACAAAACTCACACTTCTCTCACAAAAAAAATTCACACTATTTGGCTTTTACTTCTCTCGAATGGTCTCACCAATCGCTCTTGCCTTTTTACACTCGATTTTCACCCCTCAAAGTTCTTCGCAAACTAAGTCGACAAATCAATACCGTTTGGCGTCGGCTTACAAAATTGATTTGGCTTGGTGGGTAATTGATGCGACCTCAGTTTAGTAGTTGAACCCGAGTCGTTTAGTTCCCGATCGAAAACGAAGAAGTATATTAGACCAGAAGAAGATAGAATATATTTGAGTTCAAAGAAGTAAAGTAAGTCCGTGCAAAGTTGGATATGGATTTGGTTTAAGTCGAAATGGTATGACTAGAATGGTCGAGTTCGGTTTAGGATTAATTAAGAAATGGTATTTGGTTTTGGTACGTTTTGGTATTTGGGAATTGGTACGAAATGGTAAGGGATTTGGTACGAAATGGTAATGGTTCAAAAAGGTCAAGAGTGAACCAACACTAAAGAAAAGTGTCGACCCGAAACTTATAGGACCAAATTGAGTTGGAAATGGTTGATAAGGACCTTGACCCGATACTTAGTAAAGTATGAACCAAAGGTATCAAAGGTGAACGCCACACTCGGGTTTAGGGAGTGATAAGTTCGAAAGAAAGACTCGGAAAGACGCCACTAGAAGCTAGATAAGTCTTACGGGTCCCGAACGAAATTTGAGAGAAAATGCCTCACAAATTTGGCAGCAATTCGTTACTTAAAAATGTCAAAAGTCCTTTACAAAGTAAAATTTCAGCTATTTATAAGCAACACCTAAGCTAGCCGAATGGTCACTTACATTCCTTAAAAATTAAGCAAATGAATCACTTAAATGAACTAGCTAGATTCGGCTGAACATGGAGCTCCATTAGACACCTTCTAGATGAAGCATTGGACTTGGAAAAACTTGGATGATGCATGGATAGCTAGGTTCGGCCAATGGGCATAAATTAGCTCATTTATGTTGCAACTTTTGGCTGAAAAGTGACCAGCAATTAAGAGGGTAATGAGCAGCCAATTCAAGTGTGAAAGCTCAACATTGAAGAGTCATGGAGTGTGAACACATGGAGCCGAAAAGCCAATATGCATCCAGAAAATGTGAAAGGATTAATTGACAGCTTTGGAGTTGGAAACATTAGCTCTCTTGACTGAATAGTCACCTAGGAATGCCAAATTCAGCTCACCAATTTGATGCATGTATCTCCAGGTTCATTGAATCTATTGTGCATGCACCAAGCTTAAATGCTCCATCCACATTTGGCCAACCTACATAAAACATGAATGAGCTCAAATTAATGTAATATTAGCTGAACATAATTAATTAAAATAAAACTTTGACAAGTTAAACACATTAATTCGGCACTAAAAATCTGCACATATAATTTAGTTTGGACAAGACACATTAAAACATGTAATGAAATTTGACTCATTAAAAATGCATAAAACATATTAATAAGCTGTAAAAATTAAGACAAACTAATGACATGTAAAAATAACTCAATTAAGATGCAAAATTAAATTTCTCCAAATTTTAAATTATGCAAACAACTAAAATTAATTGAGCTGTAATAAACTAATTAAATTGACTCAAAATAATTATTCAGCTACTAAATTAATGTCCAATTGATATTGAGCTGAATCGTAAGTATTTGAGCTGAAATTGAGCTGATTCGAGCTCATTGAGCTTGAAAGGAGCTGGAAACGAGCTAAATGAAGCTCCACAAAATAAGATTGAGCTACGTCCAGCTTGCAAACATGACGAGCCTCGCTTGTAGGCTGAAACAATAGCCGTTCCCGGGGGCGGGTCGTATCAGTAATGATGTCGGAAATGGTAGGCTATCAAACAAAATAGGAATGGTTAAGTGTGGCTATATAGATATGGTCCTTCGGGCAACAAGCAATGCTTTTACAAACCCAAAATGAATTTCAATCACTCTTTTTTTTTTTTCAATTTCGATTTTTTTTCTTTTTTTTTAATTCCGAATTTTTTTTCTTCTTTTTTTTCTTCAATACTAAATACAAAAAGTAAAAATAAATTGAATACAAACTTTTTTTTTGAGTTTTTTTTTGAATTTTTTTTGAATTTTTTTTACAATACCGAAATGCCGATAACTTCGATGCTTACTCCAATTCAGCTAGCTCTGATACCAAATGATACGCCCCGGCTCAGGAAGGAGAGTCGAGTCGTAGATGTGCCCGATCGTGAATTGGAGTAATTTGAAAGCTTTACAAAATAGGCTAGAAGAAAAGGAATTATTTAGGCTCAAAAGAGTTTTGTTGGTTTAGGAAATGAATTAGAAGACAATGGATGTAATTTGGCTAAGGATTCAAAAGCCGAACTAACACAATAGTAGTGTGTTAACCCGTAACTTATGAGAATGCTTAGGTTGGTAAGGTGTCAATGGAAGGTTTGTTAAGTGGATAGAAACTTCGACCCGCTATCAAAAATGATAGGAACCTCAGTACGAATCGAACGCCACACTTTCGGGATTAAAGTGATAGTTCGGATAGAAAGACGGGTTGACGCCACAAGGGTTACTTGATAAGTCAGACGAGTCTTTGGAGAACAATGAGAGTTGAAAACAAACTCACAAAGTAATCAGATTTCATATAAAGTTTAAAAGTATATTGTCTAACCCGAAAATGATTACAAACAAACTATTTATAGTCTAAGAAGTGCCCAACCGAATAGTCACAATAAACAGATTTAATTGAGCTAAATTAATAAGCTGAAATATCTTAATAACTAAGCTCAATGCTTTTTGAAATATTCTAGGCCTTGGAAACGGTAATGGGCAGCAGCTTAAAGTCCCAATTCAGCTGAACAAATGAGTTGATTTCTAAGGCTGGAAGAGTTCAACGTTTTTAGTAGATAATGACTTAAATTCTCTTCATTAAATCAGCCTTGAGAATCCTAATGATCAGCAGCAGCATTAGTGACGTCTTGGCACACAAAACAGCTTCTTTGGGTAGTGTAAAGTTCAGCCTTGAAGAGAGGAAACGCCAAGCATGTTGTTGGCCGAATGGCTACTTGAAAATACCAACCAGCAGCCCTTTGATGTTCACGAAAATAGCACTTTTAATGCTTCATGTATTCTCTTTTCAGCAGCTAATTAATGGACTTCCCTTGCATGCTGGACAACTCCTTTAAAACGTGTTCTGCTGTACATTGAATTCGGCCAGCCACTTTAATCATTCCAGCATCTCATTGAATGGCCGACTCTTGCATGCCCAACAGCACCTTAAATACATGTCGATGCTTTACATTAAATTCGGCCAACACCTTCTTTATTGCTGCTGTTGAACATCACCTTAAATGCATGTCTATGCTTTACATTAAATTTGGCCAACACCTCCTTTATTGCTGCTGATTTAATTCATGTCTTTGCTTCCCTTTAAATGCCGTCCTTGCATGTAGAACAACAACTTAAATGCATGTCTCCTTTGCCATTAAGTAGTTGTTTCCAGCTGAATTAATTACCTGCAGACACAAAATAAATTCGGTCAAGACATAAATTAAACCTCATTAAATTCGGCAGCCTCCTTTAATACATAATTAACTCATGCATGAACAAACAAGTTAATTAACATATTAAATTCAGCTGGACAATAAAAAAAAACAACAATAAATTCGTCACTTTTAATGAACTTAAGACACATTTAATACTCTTTAATTCGGCTGAAACTAATAATAAAAAAAAACATTAATAAATTCAGCATATTAAATAGATGTAATAAATAAAACACAATCAATTAAACTCAAAAATTATTAAAGATGTTCAGATTTAAACATATTAATTTACTAACACTTATTTGAGCTGAATTAAATAAATAAACTAACTTATTCAATTTATTTCAGCAAATGAAATTATAAGAATTAAAATAAACTCAAATTGAGCAAAACGATCCCATTGAGCTGGAAACGAGCTAAACAAAGCTCAGTGAGATGCAATTGAGCTAATTTAGCTCGCATGGGTAGACAAGAAATACTTATGGAGCTGATCGAAAAATGTGCCTGGGGCGTGGTCGTATCAACCACCTATTCGTGGAATTGAACACCAAATCGATCTTGTGCCGGGAGTCGCAATTCCAAACCGACCTGCTTACCGGAGCAATCCTGAAGAGACGAAAGAATTACAAAAGCAAGTAAATGAACTCCTTGAAAAGGGCTATGTGCGTGAAAGCCTTAGTCCATGCACCGTGCTTGTTTTACTAGTTCCGAAGAAGGATGGAACGTGGAGGATGTGCGTGGACTGCCGTGCTATAAACAAAATAACTATCAAGTATCGTCATCCTATACCACGATTGGATGATATGCTTGACGAGCTAAGTGGCGCGAGTTTATTTTCAAAAATCGACCTTAAGAGCGGTTATCACCAAATACGGATGCGTGAGGGAGATGAGTGGAAGACTGCGTTCAAAACGAAGCATGGGCTTTACGAATGGCTCGTTATGCCATTTGGCTTAACGAACGCCCCAAGCACATTCATGAGGCTTATGAATCACGTTTTAAGACCTTTTATTGGTAGATTTTGCGTAGTATACTTCGACGATATATTGATCTATAGTAAAATTTGGATTAACATATTTTACATTTAAAATCTGTTTTGGAAGTATTGAGAAAAGAAACCTTGTATGCTAATTTGAAGAAATGTGATTTCTGCACTAACAAGGTTGTGCTTTTAGGTTTTGTTGTTAGCTCAGAGGGTCTTGAAGTCGATCAAGAGAAGATCAAGGCGATCCAAGAATGGCCCCGTCCGACGAATGTCTCCCAAGTCCGAAGTTTCCATGGACTAGCAAGTTTTTACCGTCGATTCGTGCCAAATTTCAGTACCTTAGCCGCACCTTTAACCGGGGTTATTCGTAAGAATTCCAACTTCATTTGGGGAGAGGAACAAGAAAAATCCTTTTTGAAAATTAAAGATTGTCTAACTCATGCACCGTTATTAGCTTTGCCTAACTTTGATAAAACTTTCGAGTTAGAATGTGATGCATCAGGTTTAGGCATTGGAGCTGTGTTGATGCAAGATGGTCGTCCTATTGCCTATTTTAGCGAGAAACTGAATGGTGCTGTCTTAAACTATCCAACATATGACAAGGAGCTCTATTCGTTGATCCGAGCCTTAGAAACGTGGCAACACTATCTTTGGCCCAAGGAATTCGTCATACACACCGATCATGAGTCCTTGAAGTATTTAAAGGGGCAACACAAGTTGAATAAGCGACACGCTAAGTGGGTAGAATTTCTCAAATCTTTTCCCTACGTTATTAAATATAAGAAAGGTAAGGAAAACGTAGTGGCTGATGCACTATCTCGAAGGTATGCGTTGCTAAATATTTTGGATGCTAAGTTAATGGGGTTTGTATTTCTTAAAGATTTATATGTCAACGATGTTGACTTTGGTGAATTCTTTAGATTATGTGCGAAGGGAGCCTACGAGAAGTACTATCGACATGATGGGTACTTATTCCGAGAAGGAAAACTTTGTATACCCCAAGGTTCCGTACGAGAAGTGTTGATCGAAGAAGCCCATAGCGGAGGATTAATGGGGCACTTTGGTGTTGCTAAGACATTAGCTACATTGCACGAACATTTCTTTTGGCCCAAGATGCGACGAGATGTTGAACGATTTTGTAATAGATGCATTGCGTGCAAACGGGCTAAGTCACGAATTAAGCCCCATGGTTTGTATAAACCATTACCTATTCCCGAAACCCCTTGGTCTGATATCTCTATGGATTTCGTGCTAGGTTTACCTAGGAGTAAGAATGGCCGAGATTCAATATTTGTGGTTGTAGATAGGTTCTCAAAAATGGCCCATTTTATAGCATGTCATGAAACTGATGATGCCGTTAATATTGCTAACTTATTTTTCAAAGAGGTGGTCAGGTTGCATGGCATGCCTAGAACGATCGTGTCCGACCGAGACGCAAAATTCCTTAGCCATTTTTGGAGGACACTATGGGGGCGTCTTGGAACGAAGTTGCTGTTTTCAACCACTTGCCATCCGCAAACGGACGGCCAAACCGAAGTGGTCAACCGGATTCTGTCAACATTGCTTCGAGCTATTATTCGGAAGAATGTGAAGGCTTGGGAAGAATGCTTACCACATGTGGAGTTTGCGTATAATCGAAGCTGTTCATTCAGCTACCAAATTTTCTCCTTTTGAAATTGTCTATGGTTTCAATCCATTAACTCCACTTGATTTATTGCCATTGCCTTTTAATCAACTTGTTCATGTAGATGGGAAGCGCAAAGCTGATTTCGTCAAGCAATTGCACCAACGAGTTCGAGACAATATTGAGGCCAAGACCAAGAACTATGAGCAACATGCTAACAAAGGTCGTAAGCGAGTTGTGTTCGAACGGGGAGATTGGGTTTGGTTGCATATGCGCAAGGAGAGATTTCCTATGCAAAGGCGATCCAAACTTCTTCCGAGAGGGGATGGACCGTTTCAAGTCCTTGAGCGAATTAACGATAACTCCTATAAATTGGACTTGCCTGGTGAATATAATGTTAGCGCGACTTTTAACGTTTCTGATTTGTCTCCGTTTGATGCAGATTCCGATTTGAGGGCAAATCGTTCTGAAGAGGAGGGGAATGATGTGAGCTTGCCTACGAACCAAATGGAGAACGAACAAGAAGCCATTAAGCTGCCCATTGGTCCAATAACGCGAGCTAGAGCTAGACGATTCAAAGATGCTATTTTAGCAATGGTGGAACGGGTTGAGGAAAATGATAGCAAGGAGTTTAAAAACGAGCTGAACATATTCAACTTCTTTGAAGCTGAATTTCGTTCTAGCTAATTAATTTGCTGCTGGAATTTTAGACCATTTAAATAAGCATTTAAATAAGCTTCATTACAGCTTTTAAATGTCTTAATTTATTACAAGTGTTTAATATGTTGATTTGGTTGAATTGAAGGTATCTAGATGTCATTTAATTTGTTTGAATATATTACATGAATTAACTATGTTCAGCCGAATTAATGTGTCTTGTTTAGTACATATTTAATTCGGCTTAATGTTAATTAGTATGTTCATATTATGTTTTAAATTAATTCAGCTGAATTGAGTTAAATTAATGAGGTTCATTTGTTTTATTTAGGTTCAGCCGAATGTGGAAGATGCATGGGAAAGGTTGGCCGAATGTGGTGTGCAAGATGCATGCATGTTGGATTCAATGCACCTAATGATACATGCATGAACTACATTAAAAATGGTGTGCTGATTATTGAAGTTCTCTAAGTGACCATTCGGCTAAAGAGATAGTTTTTCAAGCTGCCATTATTTCCTTCACATTGCTGGATACATTTTGGCCATTCGGTTCTTGGTGTTCACATTTTAAGGCTCTTCAAAACCGTCCATTCACACCTAATGTGGCTGTTCAAGTGCCCTCTTTATTATTGATAATTTTTCAGCAAGAGTTGCCTATTGAATGATCATTTAAGCTCATCAGCTGAATGTAGCTGCTACATGCATTCCCAAGATTCATTTGCTTAATATGGAAGCTTCATGTATGGTCACCATTTAGCCGAACCTACATTGGCCATTTTTGTTCAATGTTTGCTTAGAAACTAAGTCTAGAATATGTCCATTCGGCTACTAGGCATTAGGCTATAAATAGTTACTCATTTTCTTGTAAAAGGACTTTTGACAAATTTCTGAATAAAATATCATTTTAGTGAGGCAATTCACTCTCTTTATTCTCCAAAGCTCAAATTGACTTATCTTCAACAAGTGGCGTCAATCTGACTTTGTTTCGAACTTATCACCATTGGTGTGGCGTTCTTCATACCGTAGGTTCCTATTTTGCTAAATAGAGGGTCTCGGTTTTATCCCAAATCCTTTCTTTCTTTGAAACCTTAAGCCCCGGGTCCTTATTTGCTAATAAGGGTTCGACTTGTTTTCATTGAAATATCCAGCAAACAACACTCCATCAAACTCCCTTGTTTTCCAAAGCCATTTAATTTTAAACACCAAGACTTGAATTTATTTCAAGGCCGACACTACCTAATTTCGATCGGGAAATATTACGACTCGTTATTTCATACGAAACGAGCTCGTATCAATGTATCTCTCGAGAATCTCACTGTATAACTCTATTCTGGTAAGGAGCAAAAATTGTAAAGCCTTTAAACTTTTGACTCTCAAGCAAGTACACATTCAACAACAACATAGCATTACGCACATTGATTCAAACATTTCAAATTTCCAACTTATTATGAACACATTTTCATACATCTCAGTAATACATGTAACTTTATTTCCTGTGAATGGCAGCAAAACATAAGTGAATTTATCACAATTCAAACTTTAATTTCTTTTACCCGAATTGCCAAAAATTTCTTATCAAGTTTCCACGTCTAGTCTTGATCACTTGTCACTATTTACCAAATTAGAGAACGTCTTATGGTTTTGAGTACATCGCCTACTAGATGCTATAGTCCAACTATGGTCTTATACTAGCTCTACTATTGTCGTGTCGATGCCTATCCCAGATAGGTCTTACGCTTAGCACAAGTTGAGCTGATGCCACGTCCCAAACTGGTCTTACACTAGCTCCTCTATCTCGATGACGATGCCTGTCCCAGACAGGTCTTAGACTTGCACCTACGAGGCCGATGCATGTCCCGGACATGTCTTACACTGGCTTTCATATTTCATGTATTGCCATGGTCCAACCATGGTCTTTTTCGTCAATTTATTAGTAAACGATCGTACTCATTCCCTGCGTTCCACCCAATTTGATCTTTCATTATAATTTTCATGCTATTGTGACATTTATCAATCTGTAACTGAGATTATAAAGCATAACATTACGACATCTTGACTTCATTAGTCTAGACATAAATGTCAATCTCATGCATATACTGATTACTAACCAAGCAATAAAAGCATTTATTCATACATTCTGTCATTTCAAACAAATTTTCTCCTCACAATTACTAAGCCAAATGAGTTAGGTACGTATCATCATGCGAATACTGACATGTACGAAAGAGCTTATCACAACTTAACTTTCATTTCATTCCACGTTTCCCTATTCTTTAACTCATTAGTATCATAAAATGAGTACTAGTTCATATAAAAAGAATCATAAATTTCTTTTCATACCTTTCCCATTTTCAGCATATCACAAGCATGATTCATTAATCTCAATTTTACTCTTATCTCTATCAAGATTTGCTCAGTTGGAACTCATTCCTGTCTTAACCAATAATTTTGTTAAGGCCAGGAGATATCACACTATCACGAGTAATACTATAGCATCTATAGCTAGACTCTCTTAAGCTAGGTTAGTCCGAGAATCGACTAAACCATGCTCTGATACCACTAAATGTAACACCCTTTGCCCGTATCCTTCGCCGGAATAGGGTTCGAGGTGCTACCAGATTTAAACTCAACCATTTATATAAAACCAGGCCGTAAAAATTTTTTTGATCAATTTTAAACTTTTCATACACGCGTATATTATCCTTTAATCGGGCTTACAATGCCCCAAAACATTCATGAGGCATTATTAAATATTTACCAATATCTTAGTCTTGTATCATTTACTTACTCAACAATGAATCACAATTCAAATTCTAAATATACATGCTATAAACCACATCACATGAGATAATAACATACAAGCATATGAATAATCAAACTACCTTAATAACAAGCCAAAGTCTTTGGCTTAATCATAATATTACATACTCAACTTTACAACCCTATACATGCCATAGACTCGAAACACTAAGATTTACTTAATCCGATAGCGTAGACTCGGTAATGTGATAATATCTCTGATGGCCTCCAACCCGAGCTAACCTGGCGACCCTAGGGAATATGGGAAAGAAAAGGGGAGTAAGCTTTACGATTAGTAAGTTCATAAGAAAACAATAAACAACTCATTAACAAGTTTTATCAATGTTTACAACATAATCACAAATTCACTACAAGTTGACTTCCTGAGCAACAGTCACTAAATTCACTCCAAATCAATTTCCGTTAATTTTCCCTGAAAACAAACTTATATATCTTCTATCCATAAAATTGTCATAATTTTTGGCTTGGCCAATCAATACCAGATTTTTCTTAAAGTTTCCCTTGCTTCACTGTTTGACTAATCTGACCACTCTTTACTACGAATCAAATTTCTCATTGTATAGAACTCAAAATATGTTCTCGTTGATTTCATTTGAAACTAGACTCATTAAGGAGTCTAAGAATATAAATTTTATCTTATAACCATTTTTGTACAAATTATAATGATTTTATAAAAAAGAACAGGGGACCCTGAAGTCATTTGGCTCTGTCTCACGCCACTTCAAATATCTCATTATCAGTAATTCTTTTGCTTACACGGTTTCTTTTATAAGAAACAAGACTCATTAAGATTTAATTATGTAATTTATTCAGCTTCTAAATCAACTTCCATGATTTATGGTGATTTTCCAAAATCACATTACTGCTGCTGTTCCAAGCAGATTTATTACAAATTTACTCTTCCACACATTCTTTGCATTTATATTATTTAAACATGTATATCACCAATCAATTTCATCACATATATATAATTTCACTTAAGCATAATCTCAATACAATACATCATGCTCAATGATTCACACACAACAGTTCAAATTATCAATTATAAGATGGTTTGCACATAGCCCACCCTTATCGATAATTTACGATGGTTTTACCCTTACTCACATATATGACATAGACATTTAAATACTTCAGTGTCAACTTTAATTCAACCGAATTTAACCATTGTACCATTTCATTATCACAGTTACTTTCGTCATTCATATCTAAATGGTATTTCACATAATTCATATAACCTTTCACCATGACCGAATACACACATACACATATGACATCTTCACCTATACTTCTCATTTCACATTCATGATTCAATTCCAATCGATCTAACATGTATAAGTATATATCACATACCTGGCCAACTTGATGTATTGAACAAATTCAATTTCCGATTTAACACGAGGTCTCATAGTCTTAGACTTTTATCAAATCACCGGTATTTAGCCTGCTAGGTTTTAAACTCGATTTCATCACCGGCACGAAGCCTGCTAGACTTTAAGTCTGAAATCATTCACCGACATTTTGCCTGCTAGGCTTGAAGCCCGATATCATTTCATCGGCATTATAGCCTGCTAGGCCCAAAGCCCAATATTATCTCACTGGCAATATATCCTGCTAGGCGTGAAACCCGATAATATTATTCACCAGCTTAAAGCTTGCTAGGCCGAGGCCCGAATATCACATTTCGATAAACAATTCACCTATTCTTTCATACTTTCATAACTTATACTTCAATTACAAATAACTGAAACACATATCTATGAACAAATATTTTCTTCCTTTCAACCACATAGGGTTTAATTTCCACATTGAAACACACATCTTAGTACATCATTTAATAGTATCAAAGTCGACTAGATATGCTAGTCACATACGGTTCATAACTTTAATTTAATATTCATTCAACACAAAGAACATATGTATATATATACAATCAAACATCTTCTTAATTATGATTATTCAACTCTTAAGCATATAACATGATCAAACACAAACACTTAAGAACTTACCTTAAATGTCGTCGGACAACTACGAATCGACTATTCCATTTGTTTCGCTTTTCCCTTTTCCGAGTTAAGTTCCTTTTGCTCTTGGGCTAGGTAAAATAAATTAGTTTGTTTAATTACTTAACTAATTTATTTAGATTCAAACATTAACAATTTTTCTTAATAAGAAACATACGACAACTCATTAACAACCATTCATTCACATCTTTATTCTTGATTACAATCGGGCATTATAACATATACAAATGCATATTAACCACTTTGACTGATTGTCCATTAACCACTAATTCATATACACAAATTTTACAACTCAACTCATCCTTCTCCACATTATTTACCTTAATTCACATTCGGAAATCATAGAACACATACTAACGATTTAACGCTACAATTCAAATTTTCACACACCAATAAACACATTCGGCAAAACTTCATTTCAATTTGCTTTAAAACACCAACAACTAAATTATTTCTTGGCACCTTTATCACATTTTCACAATCGCCATAACCATGTTACCAATCTAATACATCAAAATTTACTTATCCAAGACTACATTCAGCATATATTTATATTTACATAAACACAATAGCCGATTATTATTTATCATCTAATTCGACTTTCAATAACCTCAAATTATAAACAGTATTTAATTCCCTAATTAAGATATCAATTGACAACTTCACAAACAAAAATTAACAAGCTTAGGGCTCATCTAATAACCATTTATAATTTAAAACTTCAAACGTTCGAAATCTAACATTTTACTCACATGGTCGAATACATGCTTTGCCCCAACTAAGGAAATTTATACACTCACAACTGCATCAATTCATTTTTCCACTTAATTACATCAATTCAAAACTCAATTTAATAAGAACATGCTTAATTTAAATAAAAACAAATTTCCTTTCCCAAAAGCATATATATACGACAACTTCAACTTCATACCTCTCAACGATGAATTCAACTTAATCATTCATTAACATTACACTCATTCGACCATTATATAAGCAAATTTAACATCTAAACAACACCTTCCAAAAGCTATCAAATTATCACAATTTAACAAATTGCCGAATGCACATATGTTCAATAATTCATGAATTTAAACCATGGCTTAACTATACAATGCACTTATCAATTTAATTTCATAAACAATTACATAAAAACACATTAACATACCTTTGATTTATGAAATAACCATGGATGAATGCCTTGGCTTCTTCTTCTATTTTTCTTTCACTAGTTACGGCAATGGGGAAAAGAAAGATGAACATACATTGTTTTTATCACTCTTTTCTTATTTTAATTATTCTTTATTTCATAATATAAAGCCATTAACTATTATAATGCTAAAATAAAATGCATATATTATCTATCAACCATCATTATGGTCGGCCACTAAATTAAAAGTGGTCTATTTGACATGCAAGTCCACCATGTCAATTATTCATGCATTATTTGGCCATTTTGCAACTATCACATTTTCAAGTCTTATCACATGAGTCCTTTCTTAGAAATTAACACCTAATTGATAAAATCAAGGCACGAAATATTCACACATACAAATTCCACATACAATAAGCACAGAATATAACATCAATTATTTTCATGACTCAGTTTTGTGGTTCCGAAACCACTTTCCGACTAGGGTCAATTTAGGGCTGTCACAATTCCCTTCCCCAAATTGATGATTTGTTTGATCATTTGAAAAGAGTTGTTGTGTTTTTGAAAATAGATTTGAGATCAGCCTATTATTAGTTACGAGTAAAAGACTCAGACATTCCGAAAACTACTTTCAGAACGAGGTACGACCATTATGAATTCTTAGTTCTGCCTTTCGGATTGACTAACGCACCTGCTATCTTTATGGATTTGATGAATGGAATTTTTAGACCATAACTAGATCAATTTGTTATTGTATTCATTGATGACATATTAATTTATTCACGTGATGAATCCAAATATGCTGAACTTCTAATATTAGTGCTACAGATTTTGTGAGATAAACAGTTGTATGGGAAGTTTAGTAAATGTGAATTCTGATTGAAAAAAGTTTGTTTTCTAGGTCATATTGTATCAGCATCTGGTATCCGAGTTGATCCGAGTAAAATTTTAGCTATTTTGGATTGGAAACCTCCAAGGAACGTTTCTGAAGTCCTAGTTTTCTAGGACTTGATGGTTATTATAGAAGATTTGTAAAAAGGCTTTTCTATGATTGCAACTCCGTTAACGAAGTTGCTTCAGAAAGATGTGAAGTTTGAATGGTCTGAAAAGTGTCAGAACAGCTTTGATCATTTGAAAACTTTGTTGACTAAAGCTCCGGTATTGGTACAACCCAAATTAGGTAAAGAATTCGTGATATATAGTGATGCTTCATTGATCGGTTTGGGATGTGTTTTGATAAAAAAAGGCAAAGTCATTGCTTATGCTTCGAGACAGTTGAAGCCGCATGAAAGGAACTATCCGACGCATGATATTGAGTTAGACGCGATTGTGTTTACTTTAAAAATTTGGCGCCACTATCTATTTGGTGAGAAATGTCGCGTATATTTTGATCATAAGAGTTTGAAGTATCTGATGACTCAGAAAGATTTGAATCTACGATAGAGAAGATGGCTTGAAATGCTAAAAGACTATGAACTTGTGATAGATTATCATTCGTGTAAGGAAAACGTTGTTGTTGATGCTTTGAGTCATAAATCATTATTTGCTCTACGTACAATGAATACTTATTTGGTTCTATCTGGTGATGGTTCAGTTTTAGCTGAATTAAAAGCAAGACCTTTGTTCTTACAACGAATTATCGAAGCTCAGAAGATTGATAATGAGATTTTAACTAAACGAGCTCAGTGTGGTTTGGAGTCTATTTTAGAATTCAGAGTTGATAAAGATGATTGTCTGAGATTTCGAGATAGAATTTGTGTCTCGAGAAATCCAGAGTTAATTCAGATGATTTTGGGTGAAGCTCATAATAGCCGGTTATTTGTGCATCCGGGTAGTAGGAAAATGTATAATGATTTGAAACAGCATTATTGGTGGTCTGGAATGAAAAGAGACATCTCTGACTATGTTTCTAAATGTTTAATCTGTTAGCAAATTAAAGCTGAACATCAGGTGCCATCTAGTTTGTTACAGCTGATTATGGTTCCAGAATGGAAGTGGGATCAAAGTGACAATGGATTTTGTTTTGAGTTTGCCCCTGTCCTAAGAAAGAAAGATACTATCTGAGTTGTAGTTGATCGATTGATGAAATGAGCTCATTTTATTCCGGTTCAATCTGATTACTCGCTTGATAAATTAGCGGAGTTATACATTTCTGATATTGTGAGATTGCATGGTGTGCCATTATCTATTGTATCAGACAGAGACTCGAGATTCAAATCATGATTCTGGAAGAAGTTGAAAGATGCTCTAGGTACTAAATTGCACTTCAGTACTGCTTTTCACCGGCAAACAGATGGTTAATCCAAGCAGATTATTTAGATACTTGAGGATATGTTGAGATGTTACATTCTAGAGTTTGAAGGTATGTGGGAACTGTTGGAACGCCGGTACCTCCATGGCATAGCAGAAAAAAATATTCTGACGATCCACACCATGGATCTATGTACGAGGAACGAATCGGGTTGAAAAGGTTTCAAAATTACCCAAACTTCGATCTGAGTAGACAGTCGGTAATGAGAATACTATTTTGCTTTCGAATCCAAGCTGCAATCTTTATGATCCCGACGTCTACGTAGTCCACCCAGTTGACAATGAACAAAAGAAATCCCAAAAACTATTTTCAGAGATATTTTGCTTAACGGCTGCTAGACCTAGTAGCAAAACTTCAGGTTTGTATGTATATTTACTTTTTAGGGTTTTTCTCCCTTTCTATATGTAACTCCCCTTATAATTGGTATGTATATAACGAATTCTCTATTTATTAAATTTTAATCCGAACATAATAATCATAATTAAAATAAATAAATATAATAATGTTCTAACCGAAAATTATAATTACATTAGCTATAATAAAGATTTTGGTAAACTATATTTATTTAAATTTATATATGAACCAAATTAATATATTAATAGAATTATGTTCTCCTTATGTGTACAACATCCTTGTACATATAATATGTTCGATATTTGATTGCCCAATTAAATTAATTCTATAATTAATTTAATTCATGTGACAACCAAACACTATACCAACTATGTTTTATTTCGTTCATTTCAACCATAGGGTGTGACCCTGTAGGTTCTTGTAACGTTAGTAGTAATACTGGAATGATTCTAATGTTACAAACAATGAGTGGCATCTAGCAATGCATCATTGCTACCTAAGTTACAAGAAGTCATGATTCGACATAACCTTTTGTGATTAACCTTTCATGCTTTAATCCTTAAGTCCTTTATCTCTGGAATGGACACAAATCATGGAATAGTCACACTTGCATAGTCCATCCCATGTTTCTTGATACCTTGAGTAGACTATGATACACAAATAAGTATGACATCTCATATCAACTTATTTGAGCATGGCCATGCATTTCTAGTCTCACTCAATCAGGTGGCCTAAGATATTACTCCTATTATGTAGGAGGGACTTATCCTATATTGATCAACCATATCCCTCTACATAGATTATGGTATATCCAACATCAGCCTTTATAAAACAACCAGTTATGGTGTATGTTTGACTGTATCAAAATATACAGCTCATGATGTTAGGATAATGATGATCTCAAGTCTGAGGATCATATACATATTAATCACTATGAGTAATATTGTGACAATTGCATAATAATCTAAGAAACATACTCACAGCGGGTCAGTCCAATATTGATACGGGGGTTGCGCGCGGACCAAGATCGAGTTGCCAAGTCACGAGAAACTCCTACGAAAGCTCTAAACGAACAGATCTGAAAATTAAAACAAAGAACAAGATTAAACTAATCAGATCTGAAATTAAATCCCCAAATTCAATTAAATGAGCAGCAAGGAACAAAGAACGAATGAATAAATGTATTCGGAGTTCAAGAAGATGAAATCGATCTCCAATAGTGAAATCCCACAAGCCGAATCTGCTAAGAACACCAAAACAGTAAGTAGATTGAAACAATCAGATTTTTAATTGGAAGATTAGGGATTTGGACGGCAAAAAAAAGAAAAGAAAGAAATAGATGAAATTGAAGGGTTCAAGAAGTGAATTTAAGTTGCGATTCGGTCCAATTGAACACCCAATATGAATTGCCCAAATTTCAGCAGCCGAATTTCACCCAACAAGAAGAAATAGAAAACGGCAAGAACCCTAAATTTTGGGGAATTTTGAGTCGATTATATGTTGCCAATAAAAGAACCGATTAAATGAAGAGTTCTTGGAGTTTGAATCAAGGCTGAAACACAAACAAGAACAGCAAATTATTAGATGATGAATCGGCACAAGTAGGAATAAAGAAACAAATCGAAACAGCAAGAAATAAAAAAAAGTCCTAAGAACCCTTGAATTCCCGAAAAAATTCACAAATTCCTTCAAACGGCTCTAATCTCCCCTCCAAGGAATATCGATGGCAAGAAGAAGGTTGAAGATGGATCCCACAATCAAAAGATTGTTAAAACAACTTCTAAAGAAAACTCAAGAGAGAATTCTTGGAGAAAACCCCAAAGAAAATTCTGCACTCAACAAATCTGAAATTTGATAGAAAAAAAAATAATAATGAGATGTTTTCACAAAGGGTGGCTGGCCAATGCTTATATAGGCCTCCAACAAATCCTAATCTCACAAGTAACTAAAAAAATTAAACCTAATTAATAAAATAGCAAGGTAAATTCGGCCATGCACTTATATGGGCTGTTTTGGGCCGAATTTTACATGTAATGCTCCTAAAGATTAAAAAATTAAATTAAACAAGTAAGATGTTTACAAATTGGGCCCTTTGACATTTTGGCCTGATTTTCAACTAAGTATGAAGAAATTTCTTGATTGGGCTGGATTTTGGTTATTGGGCCTCGCCTTCAAGAATTTGGGCTCGTGATCCATCTCCTACCAAAATTGGGTCGTTGATGCTCGTAATGGAGATCCAATGCGTTTTGGCTGCAAGATTTGGTTTCTTGGACCAAGATTTCCAAGATTTGAAATCTTGATTTTCTTGATTCTTGAAATCTCTTCGAACAGCAAAATTGGGCCAAGATTCGATTTCTTGATTTTCTTGAAAACAAGAAAGTGAATCTTGATTTTCTTGTTCTCTCGTGTATGCATCTAAGGCCTTGCTAACAAGCTCTTGAATGGTCCCATTTAGTTTGGACCGCATTTGTCGGGCCTTTGATCTCGTTATTGGGCCTTGTGGCAATTTGAGCCCATCACGTTCTTGAACTTGGATTGGGCCTTTATGACTCGTATCATTCCCCCTTCCTCAAAAAGATTTGACCTCGAATCTGAAAAATCAAATGGGGACAAGTCAGCCACATTAAAAGTAGAACTTACATTGTACTCACCAGGTAGATCAATTTTATAGGCATTATCGTTGATCCGCTCGAGTACTTGGAAAGGCCCATCGCCCCTTGGGTCCAACTTAGTCTTCCTTTTTGTAGGAAATCGTTCTTTCCTCAAATGGACCCAAACCCAATCTCCGGGTTCTAGTACAACCCGTTTGTGCCCCTTGTTTGCTTTGTTGGTGTTGGCATCATTTGTTTTGGCTATTCGCTGTCTAGCCTTCTCATGTAAGGATTTCACCAACTCAGCTTTCTGTTCGCCATCTAAATTCATAACGTGTTCAAGAGGTAATGGCGCAAGATCAAGTACTGTTAGTGGGTTAAAACCATAAACAAGTTCAAATGGGGAATAACCAGTTGTAGAATGAATAGATCTATTATATGCAAATTCAACGAATGGTAGGCATTCTTCCCAATTTCTAATGTTCTTTCCCACAACAGCTCGTAATAGAGTCCCTAAGATTCGATTAACTACTTCAGTTTGACCATCAGTTTGGGGGTGACATGTAGTAGAATAAAGCAATTTAGTACCAAGCTTACCCCACAATACCTTCCAAAAGTGGCTAAGGAATTTGACATCTCTATCAGAAACAATTGTTTTAGGGATGCCATGAAGTCTTACCACTTCTTTAAAGAATAAGTCTGCCACATGTGTAGCATCATCTGTTTTGTGACAAGGAATAAAATGTGACATCTTTGAAAACCTGTCAACAACAACAAATATACTATCTCTTCCTTTTTTTGTTCGAGGCAAACCTAAAATAAAATCCATGGATAAATCTACCCAAGGTGAAGTAGGAATCGGTAGAGGAGTGTAAAGGCCATGAGGCATTACCTTAGATTTTGCTTGTTTGCATGTAATGCACTTGGAACATACCTTTTCCACATCCTTCTTCATATGTGGCCAATGGAAGTGTTCCTGCAATATGTCTAGTGTTTTGGCCACTCCAAAATGTCCCATTAGTCCCCCACTATGGGCTTCATGAATCAACAATTCTCTCATGGAACACTTTGGTATGCATAACCTGTTTAAACGAAAAAGAAAGCCATCTACAAGATAAAATTTTTCAAAAGCAGTATGTCCACAATTCTTATAGATATGGCTGAAATCAGTATCATCATCATATAACTCTTTAATATGTTCAAACCCTAAGACTTTAGCATTCAATGTAGTTATTAAAGTATATCGTCTAGACAAAGCATCTGCGACTACATTATCTTTACATGTTTTATATTGAATCACATAAGGGAATGTTTCAATGAATTCTACCCATCGGGCATGTCTTTTACTCAACTTACCTTGTCCCTTTAACCATTTAAGAGACTCATGATCTGTATGTATGACAAACTCATTAGGCAGCAAATAATGTTGCCATACTTGAAGTGCACGAACTAATGCCAATAGTTCTTTGTCATAAGTCGAGTAATTTAACTGTGCACCATTCAATTTCTCACTAAAATAAGCAATAGGTTGCTTATCTTGCATTAAAACGGTGCCGATTCCAATTCCTGAAGCATCACACTCAAGTTCAAAAGTTTTAGCAAAATCAGGTAATTTAAGCAAAGGAGCAGAACATAACTTAGCTTTTAGAGTTTGAAAAGCTGTTTCTTGGGTTTCACCCCATTTGAAACCCACTGATTTCTTTATAACTTGATACGACCATGCCCCGGGCACACTTTTGGATCAGCTCCCTAAGCATTGTTTGCAAATCCATGCGAGCTGAATTAGTTCAATTTCATTTCGTTAAGCTCCGTTTAGCTCGTTTCCAGCTCACTCGAGCTCAAGTCAACTCACTCAAGCTCAATTCAGCTCAATCTTAACCCAATGAGCTTATTTTTAGCTTTCTTTAGCTTGCATTTATTTTGCTGAAATAAACCATTTAATTTGTCATTAGTTAAATTAGTTGTTTATCTTAAGTTAGTTAATTTGTTAAAATCTGGACAAATAATTAATTAAGTGTTTTAATTATATCTAAATTAAATACTTAATTAATTATGATTTTTAAATATGTCTAAAATTGTTAATATGTATGGCCAAATTTAATGTGCAAATTATTGAGTTCATATGCTGCTAATTTAATGTGTTTGAAATGCATTTAACTTGCTGATTTAATTTGCTGCAGGTTCATGAACGGATTGGTGCAATGTATGGGACTGTGCATGCACAATTGAGGTTCAATGGATGGCATTTAAAGGAGCACATGCATTTGGGACGTTCATGCAAGAGGGAGTTGTTGAAAGTTCATGTATTTGAAGATTCATGGATCATATTTATGGGGGAAAATACATGGGACGTTTCATGCATGATTCATGCATTTTCAAGATGACCATTCAAGTATTTTAGGCACATTAATGCCTCATTCAGCCAAGGGAGATGTAGGATCATTAAAGAGCTGCACATTCATGGAATTATGGAGATTCTTCAAGGCTAAGGATGCATGAATGCATCAAGTGAAGCATCATGATGGTTCGGCCAATTCATGTACCATCTTCAAGCATGAACTGGATTTTAATGCTATTTGTGTGAACATGTTAAATACCTGTGTGAACAGAATTTAAGTTAGTGTGAACAACATAGATGCCGAATATCAATAGGCATTTTAGGCTTATAAATAGCTTACTTGTTTATTGTAAAAGGGTACAGAATTTGATCAATTAAACTTAATAGAACTTTTGTTCTTGTGAGGTTACCTCCTCTCTTCCTTCGTTCGAGTCTCGAAGCGACTTATCTAGCTTGCTAGTGGTGTCAATCCGAACTCCATTGAACTTATCACCGAATCGGTGTGGCGTTCAACCATCTTCCTATACCTTTGGTTCTTACCTCCATATAGGTAACGGGTCACGGTCCGCTTCTATCCTTCATCAAAATTCACCTTAAGCAATATAAGACTCGGGGCATTACTTTTTAGTATTGAATCATTCTTAAAGTTTTAGTTCTTTATCCATTTCCGTCTATTTATCATCTTTGTAACTTAATTCTTTGTTAAACCGAACCTATCTTTCATCAAACCAAAACCCATCCTTTGAACCCAATTTGCCTACCTTCCGCTTATAAAACATTCAAACTCCATCTATCTACAAATTTGAACGAGCTTCTCGTCGACGATCGGGCATCTTAAGTGAACCCGACTCAATCAATCGGGCCGGATCACATCATAACTTCAGTCAATGGGGCAGCAATAGTAGAGAAATCTTTCACAAATCGTCTATAAAAACTGGCTAAACCATGGAAAGATCTCACCTCAGTTACCGATTTAGGAGTCGGCCACTCCTTAATTGCCTTAACTTTGTCCTCGTCGACATGAATACCCTGAGCACTAACTATAAGACCTAAGAATATTAGTTTATCACAACAGAATGTGCATTTATCAAGGTTGGCAAACAATCTTTCAGTTCGTAGAATATCCAAAACGGTTCGAACATGGAAAACATGATCATCTAATGACTTTGAGTAAATTAAAATATCATCAAAGTAAACTACTACAAATTTACTCAAATGTAGCCTCAAAACATGATTCATTAATCTCATAAATGTACTAGGTGCATTAGTAAGGCCGAAAGGCATAACTAACCATTCATACAATCCAAATTTTGTTTTAAAGGCTGTTTTCCATTCATCCCCTTCCCTCATTCGAATTTGATGATAACCGCTTTTTAAATCAATTTTTGTAAATATTATTGAACCATGTAATTCATCAAGCATATCATCAAGTCTAGGGATTGGGTGTCGATACTTTACCGTTATCTTGTTGATTGGGCGACAATCAACACACATACGAAACGTACCATCTTTCTTTGGCACCAATAAGACAGGAACAGCACAAGGACTTAGGCTCTCACGAATGTACCCTTTGTCTAGTAATTCCTCCACTTGCCTTTGCAATTCCTTTGTCTCCTCGGGATTGCATCTATAGGCTGGTCGATTTGGAATTGAAGCTCCAGGTACTAAGTCAATTTGATGTTCTATCCCTCGTAAAGGTGGTAAACCTTTAGGGGCCTCACTAAAAACATCCTCATAATCCTGCAAAAGAGATTGAAACACACTAGGCAAATTTTCGTTAATATCAGATAAAGATAAATAATTTTGCCTAAACCTCACAAGGATACAAGGCTGTTTATTAAGTAGGGCTCTCTTCACATCTTTTTTTGTTGCCAAAAGATTTTTTCCGCTCATTTTACCACTAGAGGATTCACTCACCTTTGGGCTTTTTAAATTTTGACTTTTTCCACTACTATTAGCCTCTTTTCTCTCTGTCTTTTGTACTTGCTCTTTCTCCCTTACCCCTCACAAAATTTTATCATCCTCAATTGATCTTTATATACATCAGTAGGATTTAAAGAAGCAAAAGTGAATTTCTTACCTTTAAATACAAGGGAGTATCGGTTAAGTTTACCTTGGTGTGTAACATCGCGATCAAATTGCCAAGGTCGTCCAAGGAGCAAGTGTGCCGCATGCATGGGGGCTACATCACACCATATGTCATCCTCATAATTGCCGAGTTTAAAAGTGACCAAGGACTGTTTCGTAACTTTAACTTCGGAACATTCATTAAGCCACTGAAGGTGATATGGCTTAGGGTGTTTGGTACAAGGCAACTTTAAAGAATCCACGAAATAACTACTCACTACATTCGAGCAACTCCCACTATCAATAATGAGTGAACATAAGTTACCTTTAATAAAACACCGAGAATGGAAAATATTGGTCCTTTGGCTCTCATCATCTTTCATCTGAATGTTAAGGGTTCGACGAACTACAAGGCATTGAAAATTAGCAAAGTCCCCTTCCTTTGGTGGTTCGACCAACTCGTCGCCATTATCACTGTCATCCACAAGTTCTGGCATATCTGGATCTGTATTATCAGAGTCAGAAGTGTACTCACCGTTATCTTTTAGAAGAAGTAATCTCGTGTTAGGGCATTCTCTACTATAATGACCACGCCCTTTGCACTTAAAGCATTCAATCTCACGAGTCCTCTTCGCACTCGAATCACCTAAATTGGGCTGCTTAGACGGTGTTTGCGTTTTTGCAGGAGCCCCTTTTTTCCAATCTGATTGTTTACTTCCATTACTCAAAGAAGACTTGTTAGTAACAAAAGGTGGTTTTGAACTCTTAAAATCAGAATTGGAATTGTTACCTCGATAATATTGTGAAGTAGAGAAGGACCCAAACCTTTGTTCCTTTAATTGTTGCTCGATCTCAATGGCTTTGTGAACTGCTTCTTCCAAATCAATGTAAGTTTGTAGCCTCAATGTATTAGCTATCGGCCTGTTCAAACCATCAATGAATCGAACCATAGTTGTTTCTTCATCTTCCTCCACATTAGCTCTCTGAATGAGCATCTCTATCTCTTTAAAATATTCATCCACCGTCCTACTACCTTGGATAAGTCTTCTCAACTTTGTTTTAATTTCTCTATAGTAGTGAGGTGGAATAAACCTTTTACGCATAATCTGTTTCAACTCATCCCATGTCGAAATCTCACCTTCATAATTCCGATGGCGGTTTACCCCAAGTTGAGTCCACCAACTTAATGCATAATCAGAAAATTCCAGTGTTGCTAACGCTACCTTTTCATCATTCGGACATTTATAATACCGAAACATGAGTTCAATCTTAGATTCCCATTCACAATAAGCGTCAGGATCATTCTTACCACGAAATTGGGGAATTGTGAATTTTGGTTTTGTCAAAGAAGGTTGTCCACGATCATGAAAATCATCATCCATTCTAGGGACACGTCGAGGGCCGCGCCTATGGGGCTGGTTATTCCTATCTTCCCTGATTGGATCTCGATATTGAAGTTCTTGATTTATTCGTACCTCATTCAAAGTAGTATTCAATGCTTGAAGGGTAGCATTTATTTGTGTGATTGCAGCAGCGTGTCCTTCTAACTGTTGTTGGACTTCCATAAGTGTATCATTATGGTCATCTTTAGACATCTTCCAAAAAAGCTGCAAAAATAAACACTCAACACTCAAAAATAAAAGTTATCAAACCTCACCGTTAATCACTCAAAAAGAAAAAAAAATCAAATTCTCAATGAGGTCGAATTCAATCTTGTGAGTTCTTTATCAGAGTTTATATCAACCAATTAGAGAGTGTGAACCAAACTACCAAAGAATCCTAATTTGCACTAGGATGCCAAAAACTGACGAGACACCAATTGATTCGTGTTGCACCGAGGAAGAAGTTGTGCACACGTTTAAATCCTACTAACACAAGAAACAAGAAGGTGTTAGATAACGTAAAGGAAGAATAAAGGTAAACAAATGAAAACCTACAGCTAAGAATCAATAAAAATTGCTGAAAACAGAAAACCCGAAAAACTGCGGAGTAACTTGACAACTTCGTTCGAGGTGTTCCCGATCTCCAAAAATCACGAAATTAAATCTGGAGTGTCCTTATATATTGAATTTTTGATCTGGAAATTTTGGGCACCAAATTCAACCCGCTGCACCTTTTATTAAATTTTTATTGAATTTCGTCTTTTTTTTTTATTTTTTTGACTTTTTTGACTGATTTTTTTGCGGGAATAATTTTTTTATATTCAATCACAGTGCCAAAAACATGTATGTAAAATTTAAGATCAAACGGATAACGTTTACCCACTCAAATGAAATTTTTTTTAACAATTTTTCTGGGTAAAACTGCTATTTATGCTTTAAAAAATAGAGATCAGTTTAGAAATCAACCAAGAACACCCAAAACGCCCAAAATCTGATACCAAATGATACGGGGGTTGCGCGCGGACCAAGATCGAGTTGCCAAGTCACGAGAAACTCCTACGAAAGCTCTAAACGAACAGATCTGAAAATTAAAACAAAGAACAAGATTAAACTAATCAGATCTGAAATTAAATCCCCAAATTCAATTAAATGAGCAGCAAGGAACAAAGAACGAATGAATAAATGTATTCGGAGTTCAAGAAGATGAAATCGATCTCCAATAGTGAAATCCCACAAGCCGAATCTGCCAAGAACACCAAAACAGTAAGTAGATTGAAACAATCAGATTTTTAATTGGAAGATTAGGGATTTGGACGGCAAAAAAAAGAAAAGAAAGAAATAGATGAAATTGAAGGGTTCAAGAAGTGAATTTAAGTTGCGATTCGGTCCAATTGAACACCCAATATGAATTGCCCAAATTTCAGCAGCCGAATTTCACCTAACAAGAAGAAATAGAAAACGGCAAGAACCCTAAATTTTGGGGAATTTTGAGTCGATTATATGTTGCCAATAAAAGAACCGATTAAATGAAGAGTTCTTGGAGTTTGAATCAAGGCTGAAACACAAACAAGAACAGCAAATTATTAGATGATGAATCGGCACAAGTAGGAATAAAGAAACAAATCAAAACAGCAAGAAATAAAGAAAAGTCCTAAGAACCCTTGAATTCCCGAAAGAATTCACAAATTCAAACGGCTCTAATCTCCCCTCCAAGGAATATCGATGGCAAGAAGAAGGTTGAAGATGGCTCCCACAATCAAAAGATTGTTAAAACAACTTCTAAAGAAAACTCAAGAGAGAATTCTTGGAGAAAACCCCAAAGAAAATTCTGCACTCAACAAATCTGAAATTTGATAGAAAAAATAATAATAATGAGATGTTTTCACAAAGGGTGGCTGGCCAATACTTATATAGGCCTCCAACAAATCCTAATCTCACAAGTAACTAAAAAAAATTAAACCTAATTAATAAAATAGCAAGGTAAATTCGGCCATGCACTTATATGGGCTGTTTTGGGCCGAATTTTACATGTAATGCTCCTAAAGATTAAAAAATTAAATTAAACAAGTAAGATGTTTACAAATTGGGCCCTTTGACATTTTGGCCTGATTTTCAACTAAGTATGAAGAAATTTCTTGATTGGGCTGGATTTTGGTTATTGGGCCTCGCCTTCAAGAATTTGGGCTCGTGATCCATCTCCTACCAAAATTGGGTCGTTGATGCTCGTAATGGAGATCCAATGCGTTTTGGCTGCAAGATTTGGTTTCTTGGACCAAGATTTCCAAGATTTGAAATCTTGATTTTCTTGATTCGTGAAATCTCTTCGAACAGCAAAATTGGGCCAAGATTCGATTTCTTGATTTTCTTGAAAACAAGAAAGTGAAACTTGATTTTCTTGTTCTCTCGTGTATGCATCTAAGGCCTTGCTAACAAGCTCTTGAATGGCCCCATTTAGTTTGGACCGCATTTGTCGGGCCTTTGATCTCGTTATTGGGCCTTGTGGCAATTTGAGCCCATCACGTTCTTGAACTTGGATTGGGCCTTTATGACTCGTATCAAATATGTTATTCTCTAACACACATATTCATGCATTGATTCTGACACTCTATATCAATGATAACTCTTTATCATCAATTAACTACATGTTAGTCTTAATGCATTATTGTTGTCCTAGTCAACAATAATACTTGACTAAGGACCTTTTAAGAATAATCGTATTATTCTTAGGACATTATTATAAAATAGTTTATTTATACACATAGAAAAGAAACTGAAATAATAATGGCAAGCCTTATATTAATAAACATAGTAAATCAAGTATGTTATTACAACCATCTCATGATTGATCTTTTGATGTGACCATGTCCCAAGCACCACCAAGCTTGAATCTTGTTTCCCTCGAGCTCCCAAAGGGACCAATGACTCGAGTTAGGTCCAAGCAAATTCATGAAGCTATTTTAGCTTTATTGTTCAAGTTTTGGAAGGAGAATCAGCTTGTTGAAGATGGGGAAGCTCGATCCAACTCCTTGAAGAAACCATGCACCTTAGTGCAAGCTAATTTCAGCTCAATTCCAGCTCCCTTAGCTCAATTCGACTTCAATCAGCTCACTTGAGCTCAATTCCACCTATTTGAGCTCAATTTAGCTTCTTTCCAGCTCGTTAATTTTATTATTTGAATAATTTGAGTGATAGTTTTATTTTAATTATTTTTACTACAGCTCATAACCGAATTTTCTAGCTCAATTCAGCTCATCAAGAATTTTGACTATCATTGAGCTAGCCGAATTTATTATTAATTATATTTTATTTATGTCTTTATTTAATTTGTTAAATATGTCTTGATATTATTTAATTTAAGCTGAATGTTCCTTGAATCTAATTTGTTTATATCTTTTGTAGGTACATCCACATGTGGGAACACAATTAATGAGGATTCATGAACATTTCTGGTTCAATGTATGTTCGGGTACATGCATGACTACCTACAACGAATGGTTGCCTTAAAGATGATGCATGAATGATTCAATACAATGAATGGAAGAGTGCATGAATATCCACCTACATGCATCGGTTGCTGACCATTGAATTTCCTATGCACCTATTCGGCCAAAAGACATCTTTTGAAGTGTCCATTCACACCTTGGCCGAATCTAGACAAAGCTATTGGCATCCCATGCATTCATCAGCCCTCAAGTACATTTCCTTACTCATGAAGTTGGCCATTGAACATCCATACAGCCGAATTTGGACATCACTTTTAATGGATACATTTCTAGTTTAGTTTTACACATTTAAAGCCGAATTACTTAGTCTTTAAGCTTGTTTAGTATGACTATTCGGCTATCACCTGAACTCTATAAATAGTTCATTTCTCTTTGTAAAAAGGTTAGACAATTCTGATTATTAAACTTGATTGTGAGGTTTTCCTCCTATCCTATTTCGTACGAGTCTCGTTCTGACTTATCTAGCTCGCTAGTGGCGTCAACCCGACTTCTTGAACTTATCACCATCCTGGTGTGGCGTTCAACCATATTTTTATACCTTTGGTTCTTACCTCTATATAGGTATTGGGTCAAGGTTCGCTTCTATCCTTCCACAAATTTCACCTTAAGCAATATAAGACTCGGGCAATACTTTTTAGTATTGAACATTCTTGACGTTTAAGTTTTATTTTCCATCTCCATCAATTACCTTTTTCTAACCTACCTTGTTTCTATTCTAAACCGAATTTATCAACACGAAACCACTCATCTAAACCCTCTCAAAGCTTTCGCAACCCTTAGCCTAAATCACCCAATTTTGACAACTCCAACTACTCCTCGTAGACGATCGGGCAACTTTGTGAAACGACTCGATTAACCTGGGCCGGATCACATCATCTTTGGGCATAATCTTACATGAATAGTATTTGCCTTTGATTCAATTCACTTACAATAATAGTTTTCAATCGAGCATTAAAATGGCATCGTACGAAGCTTTATATGGTCGCAAATGTCGTACACCTTTGTATTAGACTGAGCTTAGAAAAAATAAGATTCATGGGGTCGATTTGATAAAAGAAACTGAACAGGAGGTGAAAGAGATCCGAGATAGTCAGAAAACAGCTTCTAATCGTCAGAAAACATATGCAGATTTGAAAAGAAAAGACATTGAGTTTGAGATTGGTGACAAAGTGTTTTTATTGTATCTCCGTGGAAAAAAGTGCTTCGGTTCGGTGGAAAAGGCAAATTAAGTCTGAGGTTCATTGGGCCGTATGAAATTACCGAGCGTATTGGGCCAGTAGCATATAGATTGTTGTTGCCACCAGAGCTGGAAAAGATTCATAATTTGTTTCATGTATCTATGCTTTGACGATGCAGATCTGATCCTTCGCATGTGATTCCTCCGTCTGAGATTGAGATTCAGTCTGATATGACTTAGGAAGAAAAGTCGATCCGTATTTTAGCTCGTGAGGTTAAAGCACTGCGAAATAAGAAATTACATTAGTAAAAAGTGATCTGGCATCGACACGTTATTGAAGAGGCCATGTGGGAGCTTGAAGATGCTATGAGACAGCAATATCCAAATTTGTTTAACGGTAAGATTTTTGGGGACGAAAATTTCTAAGAGGAAGAATTGTAATAGCCCGATTTTGACCCTACTCAGAACAGTGGTTTCGAGACCACATATCCGAGTTAGAAAAATATTTAAATATTAATTCCTGTGCTTATGATGTATGAATTAGCATGTATGAAAGTTTCGTATTAAAATTAATCGTATGTGTACTCAAATTGATAAAAGGGCTTAATCTCGTCAAATGTAAAAGTTGCCTATTGCTTGTTAAAAGTGCTTGTTTGACTTGGCTTTATAATTGTGAGGTCCTTATATGGTTATTTGACCATGGTTTTGATTAAATGACATTGGTGGACATTAGTTGGTGGAATATTAATGTTTAAATGCAAGGGTAAATTGGTAAAATGTTTATTAAGGTAATTATAATAAAACTAAAGTATGAAAATAGGCCATAATATGTTCTTATAGCCGAAAATATCAAAGAAAAGAAAAGATAAAAGCTTTGATAGGGTTTGACACTTGTAGGCTTTGATTTAGGTATGTTTTTGCTTCGATTTTTGATAATTTTTATGTTTTTGTAATCGTTTCTTCGTATATTATCAAGCCCATGCCTCAATTTCTGATTTTGATAATGATTTTGAAATGTGCCATGGATGAATTCATGAACTTTATGTTGTTAAATGATGAAATACGAAAGTTTGATATTGGGTTTACATGTTTTGTCTTTGGATTTTTTATAAAATTGAGTAATTTTGGCTAAATTGTAAAAATGTTATTTTGAGGGACTAAAATGTGAAATAAATGAAATGTATTGACTTGTATGAGAGCTATGAAAATTTGGCTAAGCTTGTGTAGAAGAAAATTATGTGTATTTTGTGATTTTGTGAATTAGGGACTAAAGTGTCAAAATGTGAAAATATGAGGGATAGTTTGCAAAATGCCCTAAATGTATGTTTGTGGATTGAATTGAATGACTGGGTGAATAAAAGGGTTAATTTTGAATACATATAGATCAAGAAAAGAGGAATTTAGATTTAGACTGAGGAAAGTCAAAGATAATCGAGTAGACGATTCAAATCGACAATTCTGAGTACGAGGTAAGTTCATATAGAATAAATGATATTAGAGTCATCTTTTAATGCTTTAAAAATGCATGAATTATATAGATGTTTTACTATGGCTTGTGTAAGTGGATAAATCGAAGGTAGTCGACACTAAATGTGCGATTTGAAATAGTTGCGGTTATAAATAGCACTAATTGTGCGAAATGGAATTGTAACACCCCAAAATTGGGCCTAGAAGTATTGGGTCTTGTGCATGGTAGTAGGTAGGAGGCGGAAAATAAATAGTTAGTTGTGCAAGAAAGTGATGTAAAATCATGCTTGTCTCAGTGGTTAAGTGTTCTGGGAAGAGTTTGAGAAGTCTTGGGTTCAAGCCTGAGCAAGAGCAAAATGTTTTGATTTTAAAGGAATAAGCATTGTATCCAGACAGTAGGCTTTTATTTAAATGTGGGTAAAACATGTCATAAAAAAAACCTGCTAGCCTAGTGGTAAGTGACATGTGGAGTGTGCTAGTGGTCTAAGGTTCGAATCCCTGCTCGTGCAAATGGAGATTATTTTTACTGTTGGCTATGAGAGGTAGTAGAGTTTGGCTGAAACACTGTAGAGTGGAGTGGAGTTTGAATTGGTCATGGAGGGATTGTAGGAGAAGGAAAGAGAGTGGTATGTCGAATGGGGACTGATACGAGCACGACCCGCGAACTTTATTGAGCAAGTCTGTCAAGCCGAGCAATAACATGTTGGCAAGCTGATCCCAGCTCGTTTCCAGCTCCACGAGCTCCGTCCAGCTCAAATCCAGCTTATTCGAGCTCAATCCATCTTGTCTGAGCTAAACCGAGCTCACTCCTAGCTCACTTTCAACTCACGAGCTAAACCTTAGCTCAACTTCAGCTTAGGAGTTTAGCCTCAGCTCAACTTTAGCTCACAAGCTAAAGCGTAGCTCATTTTAGTTTAAACTCGATTTTGTCTTTAATGCATTAAATAAAAATTTTCACATATTTATTTAAGCATTAAACTTGTCTTATATTAATATTAGTTATTAATATGTCATAGTCATTACATAAATTGATTATGTTCACATAGCTGAATTAATGCATGACATTAATGTGTTCACATCATGCCGAATTTATGAGTGTTCATGAGATATCTTAATGACTTGTTTATTTCATGTAGGTACGTCCCTTTGGACGGTACAAAGTATGGATGAAGAAACATCTCTTTTGGGCATTCCACACTCATGAATGAAGAAGTATTAAATGATGGTGCATGTACGGCTAGATGCAAGGTTTCTACAAATTCATGCATGTGTCGAATGCATGTATGGACATTAAAGGCTAGTCCATGGATGGATCAAATGCATGGGATGATAGAATGCATGAATGGCTTAAGTGCATGTATGGTGGATGTCTCCTAACTTTCCAAAGCACTTATTCGGCCCAGAAGTAGCTGTTCACACTTTGAATTGACCTATAAGCTACTATACATGCATGGATGGGTTCAAGAACGTCCAAAGGAAGGAATTAACTCAATAATTCAACACATTGATTGAATTAAGTGTATGCACAAAGGGGAGAACGAATTTACTAGGTTCATGCTGCCATTTATGAACCTACATGCTATTAAAGAGTTTAATTATGAGGATACGTGTTCCATACAAGTGCATGAACGTCCCAAGGAGATGAATGCAACCTTTGGTGCACATACAAGTCACTTGAAGCCTTTCTTTATGATTAAGCATTCATGCACACACTTAGGGGGAAGAAAGTGTCCATTCAACTAGTTCATGAATCTGCCAAATTTATGAGCTATTTTAATACATTAGTGTGAACGTTTTTATTATTGTGTGAACACCTAGATGCCGAATTTGAATGATCATCTATATGCCTATAAGTATTTGTTTTCTTTCAATTGTAAGGGACTTTTTCCAAAATTGTTAATGAACATTTGTTCTTGTAAGGTTGCTTCCTCTCATATCTCGTACAAGTTTCGAAAGACTTATCTGGCTTGTGCTAGTGGCGTCAATCGTCTTGTTTGAACTTATCACCAATCTTGGTGTGGCGTTCACCTATCCATCTATCCATCTTTTCACCTTAACAATATAGGAATCGGGGTGACACTTCTTAGTGTTGAATCATTCCTGACGTTAAGTTCGTTTTCCATTCCCATCCTTCGAATTATTTTCTTGTTATTCCAAACCGAGCCATTTAACCATCATCCATCTTTGCTACTAAATCGAACCTATTACTAAATTCACCCTACTTTGAAACCTTCCGCTTACCCGTATCTTTTCATTCACTTCTAGTTCTAAAACCGGAAGCACGAACAACTCTCTCGAACGACGATCGGGCAACTAAGTGAATTCGACTCATCATCCCGAGCTGGATCACATCAGGGACTCTAGGCACTCTTTGTGATACGAGTCACAAAAGCCCAAATTCTTGAAGGCGAGGCCCAATAAGCAAATTCCCAGCTCAATCAAGAAATCCATCCATGCTTAGTTGAAAATCAGGCCAAATTGTCAAAGTGGCCCAAGTTGTAAAGTTTTATTTTTATTTATTTATTTATTTATTTACTTAGTTTAAATTTTTATGTCAATATTCAGTCCAAGAGTCCTAGATAAAATGACCTTTGACCGAATTTCCATATTAAAATAGTTAGGAGTTTTTTTTATTTTAGTTTTCTAATTAGATTAGGACTAGTTATAAGGCCTATTTAAAGGCATGGCTGTCCACCTTGTTAAACACTTATCATTATTATTAAAATTTCAGATTTGTTGAGAGCAGAATTTTCTTTGAGTTTTCTCCAAGATTTTTCTCTTGAGTTTTCTTTAGAAGTTGTTTTAACAATCTTTTTGATTGTGGGAGCCATCTTCAACCTTCTTCTTGCCATTGATATTCTTTGGAGGGGAGATTAGAGCCGTTTGAAGGGAGTTGTGAGATCTTTCGGGATTTCAAGGCTTCTTAGGACTTATCTTTTAATTTCTTACTGTCAATTCTTTCTTTATTTCTGCTTGTGCCGAATCTTTATCTAATTTATTTTCTGTTCTTATTGTGTTTTCAGCCTTTTTCTATCTTAAGGAATTAGCCCAAAAATCCCCAATTTCTAGGGGTTCTTACCGATTCATCCATACTCTTTTTGGGAGAAATTAGATTGCCGAAATTTGGGGAAAACTATCTGGGTGTTCAATTGGGCAGAATCGCAATCTCTTCTAGGGTTTCAAGATTCCTTATTAACACTTATTTCTATTCTCTATTTGATTCTTTACTGTTTTGGGGATTTTATTTCAGATCTGAAAATTCAAAAATCTAATCTTTTAATTTTCTGTTTCGTTTCAGATCTAATTGTTTAGGGTTTTCGTAGGAGTTTCCCATGACTTGGCAACTCGATCTTGGTCCGCGCGCAACCCCGTATCATTTGGTATCAGATTTTGGGCGTTTTGGGTGTTCTTGGTTGATTTCTAAACTGATCTCTATTTTTTAAAGCATAAACGGCAGTTTTACCCAGAAAAATTGTTTAAAAAAAATTCATTTGAGTGGGTAAACATTGTCCGATTGATCTGAAATTTTACATACATATTTTTGGCACTGTGATTGAATATAAAAAATTATTCCCACAAAAAAATCAGTCAAAAAAGTCAAAAAAATACGAAATTCAATAAAAATTTTAAAAAAAAGATTCAGCGGGTTGAATTTGGTGCCCAAATTTTCCAGATCAAAAATTCAATATATAAGGACACTCCAGATTTAATTTCGTGATTTTTGGAGATCGGGAACACCTCGAACGAAGTTGTCAAGTTACTCCGCAGTTTTCGGGTTTTCTGTTTTCAGCAATTTTTATTGATTCTTAGCTGTAGGTTTTCATTTGTTTCCCTTTATTCTTCCTTTACGTTATCTAACACCTTCTTGTTTCTTGTGTTAGTAGGATTTAAACGTGTGCACAACTTCTTCCTCGGTGCAACACGAATCAATTGGTGTCTCGTCAGTTTTTAGCATCCTAGTGCAAATTAGGATTCTTTGGTAGTTTGGTTCACACTCTCTAATTGGTTGATATAAACTCTGATAAAGAACTCACAAGATTGAATTCGACCTCATTGAGAATTTGATTTTTTCTTTTTGAGTGATTAACAGTGAGGTTTGATAACTTTTATTTTTGAGTGTTGAGTGTTTTGCAGGTTTTAAAAAAATGTCTACAGGTGATAATACTAGTGACATATTTAAAAAATTCCAACAACAGTTGGACGAACAGGCTGCTGCACTTCGAGCGTTGACTGCTACTATCAATGAGGTGTGGTTGAATCAAGAGCCTCAATATCGAGATCAAATTAAAGACGATGTGGATAACCAGCCTCCTGCTCATAGGCGCGCTCCTCGGCGTGTCCCTAGAACTGATTATGATCTTCATGATCGTGGACAACCCTCTTTGGCAAAACCAAAGAGCGAGCAGCAACGAGAACATCTTTTTCATACTCGCTGCCATGTACAAGGTAAGCTTTGTAGAGTTATTATTGATGGTGAAAGTTGCTCGAACGTAGCCAGCACGACGATGGTGGAAAAGCTTTGCTTAACCACTACCAAGCATCCACAACCTTATCAAATACAAGGGCTTAGCAACGAAAGCCAATTTAAGGTCACTTAACAAGTGCGCATCGCCTTTTCTATCGGTAAATATCAAGACGAAGTCGTGTGCGACGTAGTACCTATTCAAGCCTGCCATTTATTGCTAGGAGAACCATGGCAATTGGATCGAAAAGTCACTCACGATGGTCGTACCAATAGGTATTCTTTCAAGCATCAAGGAAAGAAGCTTACCTTAGTGCCGCTCACTCCGGAACAAGTCCATGAGGACCAAATCAAACTGAGAAATTCTGTTAAAACAAGTGAGGAAAAAGAAAAAGAGAATGAAAAAGAGCAAAAAGAGATTGAGAGTGAAAAGGAATGTGAAACAGAAAAGAAATTTGAAAAAGAAGTTGAAGAAAGAAGAGAAAATGAGTTAGAAAAAGAAACAAAAGAAAAAGACGAGGAAAGGCTAGTGAGGAATGTTTCCACTAACCAAGATATGAATTTTTCTTGTGTTGCTACTTTTCAGGTTCCTGAAAGATCGAAAGATAACTTTCAACTTCAATACCTCTCAAATGAAAGACGCTTTCATACGATCAACTTAGGCAAAGATGAAATCACACTACATGATCCCGAAGGTAAGCGAGGTAAGGAAATTTTAGAAACCGAGTCCATTGCAGATTTGAAAATTATTGATAAAACTTTTGGTGACTTAGTTCTTAAAAGATCCCCTCATTTTGATCCGATTAATTGTTACTCTTCGATTGTGGTTGATAAAGTCATTACGAAAAGAAGCGTGATTTGTTATTCTCTTGATTTACCTTGTGTAAAATCCTCGAATTTGTCCAAATCTGTTTTGGAGAATAAGGTAACGAAATTTTCCAAATTTGTTTTCAATTTATATTCATGCCTTAAACAGTTTATGTGGTTGTACATGAAGTTTGAGTTCCATTTGACAAAGGTTAACTCAACAACGGAGATTCAACTACACTATGCCCCCGATGAGCGAAGGTTTGTTTTAAATGAAAAAGGTAAAATCGACCCTTATTCTTCTGCTTATCGAGGTAAGATGCTTGAAACCTTTGAAACACTTTTGTACTCCTCGGATAGTGATAAAGATCGTGTTGATGAACACTTAGATCGAAACGTGCTTGACTGTCCTATTTTATTTATTGATGATATATCTGTTTTGATGGTTGATAAAAAGATTCTTGTGTTTGATAATGCATGTGTGAGTGAATCTATAGACCGTCGATTAATGCATGGTATGATTATGCAACTCTGTGAACCATGTGAATCTTTTCAAATACCTACTTGTGACGATTATGTTTACCATTTGATTTATTACTCGCAATTTATTCATGGTTTGTGGGAACAATGTGAGACGACTGAATGCCTTAAAACATGTCCATCTTTGTTTCAAATATTTGACGAGGCAGTGGTGAGTAAATTAGATTGTTTGCATGGTAATCTGAATCTGTCCATTCACATGCGTTATACCTGTTCTGTTATGCTTATGATTGGACTACAAGCTTGTTTCCGTTGCTATTTACTATCTCATGGCTATTCTTTTCAGTGGACTCAATTGCCATTAGTCCCGTTCGATAGAGGAAAGTCGAGTTCATTTGATTTTTTAGATTCGAGGACGAATCTTTTTGAGGAAGGGGGGAATGATACGAGTCACAAAAGCCCAAATTCTTGAAGGCGAGGCCCAATAAGCAAATTGCTATTTTCTGTTCTTATTGTGTTTTCAGCCTTTTTCTATCTTAAGGAATTAGCCCAAAAATCCCCAATTTCTAGGGTTCTTACCGATTCATCCATACTCTTTTTGGGAGAAATTAGATTGCCGAAATTTGGGGAAAACTATCTGGGTGTTCAATTGGGCAGAATCGCAATCTCTTCTAGGGTTTCAAGATTCCTTATTAACACTTATTTCTATTCTCTATTTGATTCTTTACTGTTTTGGGGATTTTATTTCAGATCTGAAAATTCAAAAATCTAATCTTTTAATTTTCTGTTTCATTTCAGATCTAATTGTTTAGGGTTTTCGTAGGAGTTTCCCGTGACTTGGCAACTCGATCTTGGTCCGTGCGCAACCCCGTATCACTTTATTTTCAATTTTGGTGGGTTTTGTCACTTCATTCGGTTAGTTTTCTTTGGAAAATCGATTGGTGTCTAGGGAGTGGTTGTCGTGCTTTCCTTTTGGGTGTTTTTGGGTTTGCATTTTGGAGTCTTCTCTATTGTTGATTTTTCTCCTTTTTCCTCTCAAGGCATTCAGTTTTTTCTCCTAGGTTTAATCAATTCTCCTCCCTCCTCTACTTCTCTAAACTTTAGTCGTATAACCCTTTCTCTTCTCATCTCCACTCCTTCAACTTTTACGAAGCATTTCCTCTCTATTTGTTTAAATCGATCAGTTCTACCCCCCTCACTTCTACTTTTCAGGGCTCTTCTCCTTCCATGATTTTGTGTTAGCCGAATACTTCCCCCTTTTATGCTTCTATTTTATTTCAGTTAGTAAGGGTTCTCTGACGAATCGGTAAGTGCTCCTGTTTCCTTTTATTTCTTCTCTGCCTATGTGATCTCTCTTCTAACAACTTATGATTTGCCAAATCATTCAAGGAAGTGTAGATTCTATTGTGGAGGCTTAGGATGATTACTCTTCTCTTTGCAAGTTGTCTATCCACTTTTGGGGTAAGTACTTTAAGTGTGATGTATTTCATATTGGATTTTAAATACTTATCAATCGATTGAACGTTTCTTATGAAGGTCAGAGTTTTGGAGCAGTATGTGGGTGTTATGTCAGTGGGGTTCTGCGATTGTTGGATTGGTGAGTGTCAGTGAATCGATCGAATCCTTTTTGATATTGTGTTTTGGAATAACGATGAATATAGGCTAATGAGGGGATGTGGTTGATCGTAGGTTCTCAATCTCAGAAATGGTTCGGCTATGACATCACAACAGGTGTGTAACCTTACCACTCCTAATCGTAAATCGAAAAAAGCCGAAATAGGTGACCATCGACACTACACGAGCCGTGCTCACTCGTGTGGTAGTTTGAATGCCCAAACGTGGGCATAAGATCATTAAGGCCTAGCCATGAGCGATTTCATGGGCTGAGGCTGGTTTGGGCCATGTTAGGCCGAAATGGGTCTGTGGCCCCACGGCTTGTGGGCCCTACATGGGTAAACCACACGAAAATGTGGAGAATATTGGGCCAGGCTGTGTAGTACACACGGCCAAGGCCATTTTTGTGCTTCGTGGGCCACACGGGCATGTGGGCCCACATGGGCCCATATTATGGGCCTTGGGCCATTTTCACTATTTGATTGTTAATGTTACATGGGTCACCCGAGACAACTGTGTCCTTTTATTGGGTCGGTAAGCATACCTGAAACCTTATGTGATAAAATGACGATTTTTCCCTTATGTGATAAAATGACCGAAATACCCTCATAGGATAAAATAACCGAAATACCCCCATAGGGTAGAATGGCTGAAATACCACTGTAGGGTAAAATGACTGTAATACCCCGATAAGGTAAAATGATAGATTTGTTCTACGATGTGTATGACTATATTTGAGCATGTCATGTTATATGTATGTTGCATCCATGTATAATATTATGTTGCATTACATGGGGTGGTATATATGATTTTGGAGGAAGTGTGCTATACTGATATGGTCGCATGGGTCGCACAAGACGAATGTGGACCTACTGATGGCTTTAAGCCTACTATATTGGCATCTTTACTACAATCCTGTTTTAGTACTGCAACCGGTGCTACTTGGTGTGTAGGGTTGGGTGGGTCGATTTTATCCCCACATGGTGTGTAGGGTTGGTACGGAGATGGTGTGTAGAGGCTGGATTGGGTAGGATTTTCTGCTTGCATACTGTACTGATTACTAATACTACATTGATCATGGTTACTGCACTGATTACTGTTACTAAAATGGGCTAAGGCTTAGACTGCTACTGTTACTAAAATGGGCTAAGGCCCAGAATGCTACTGTTACTGATATGGGCTTAGGCCCAGAATGTATTCGCTCTCTGCATGTCTATCTTTGTGTTATTATGGGATTACACACTGATTTTTCGTAAACTCACCCAACTGTATTAACTGTACAAGTAATCCTTAGGCGGATCAGTGCTGCGAGGGACTCGGAGGTGGACACACAACAGCTTACACTTCTGAACTTATCTTTTAATTTATAAGTAGTTTTATTTGGGTATTTTTATGTAAAAGGCCTCTTTAAGTTTTATTCTTTATGATACGAGTCACAAAGGCCCAACCCAAGCTTAAGAAGGTGATGGGCTCAAATCAAGAAAATCAAGATTCACTTTCTTGTTTTCAAGAAAATCAAGAAATCGAATCTTGGCCCAATTTTGCTGTTCGGAGCGATTTCAAGAATCAAGAAAATCAAGATTTCAAATCTTGGAAATCTTGGTCCAAGAAACCGAATCTTGCAGCCAAAGCGCGTTGGATCTCCATTACGAGCGTCAACGACCCAATTTCGGTAGGAGATGGATCACAAGCCCAAATTCTTGAAGGCGAGGCCCAATAACCAAAATCCAGCCCAATCAAGAAATTTCTTCATACTTAGTCGAAAATCAGGCCAAAATGTCAAAGGGCCCAATTTGTAAACATCTTACTTGTTTAATTTAATTTTTTAATCTTTAGGAGCATTACATGTAAAATTCGGCCCAAAACAGCCCATATAAGTGCATGGCCAAATTTACCTTGTTATTTTATTAATTAGGTTTAATTTTTTTATTAGTTACTTGTGAGATTAGGATTTGTTGGAGGCCTATATAAGCATTGGCCAGCCACCCTTTGTAAAGACATCTTATTATTATTTTTTCTATCAAATTTCAGATTTGTTGAGTGCATAATTTTCTTTGGGGTTTTCTCCAAGAATTCTCTCTTGAGTTTTCTTTAGAAGTTGTTTTAACAATCTTTTGATTGTGGGAGCCATCTTCAACCTTCTTCTTGCCATCGATATTCTTTGGAGGGGAGATTAGAGCCGTTTGAAGGAATTTGTGAATTCTTTTGGGAATTCAAGGATTCTTAGGACTTTTCTTTATTTCTTGCTGTTTCGATTTGTTTCTTTATTCCTACTTGTGCCGATTCATTATCTAATCTTTTTTTGCTGTTCTTGCTTGTGTTTCAGCTTTGTTTAACTCCAAGATCCTTCCATTTAATCGGTCTACTTTTGGGCAGTAAAGTTTCGAACCAAAATCCCTAAATCCTAGGGTTCTTGTCGATTAATACATTCTGATTTTGGGGAAATCAAGTTGCTGGAATTTGGGGTTTTTATTGTCGGTTTGTTCTTGGGCAGATTCGGCTTGTGGGATTTCACTATTGGAGTTCGACTTCATCTTCTTGAACTTCGAATATATTTATTCATTCGTTCTTTGTTCCTTGCTGCTCATTTAATTGAATTTGGGGAGTTAATTTCAGATCTGATTAGTTTAATCTTGTTCTTTGTTTTAATTTTTAGATCTGTTCGTTTAGAGCTTTCGTAGGAGTTTCTCATGACTTGGCAACTCGATCTTGGTCCGCGCGCAACTCTATATCATTTGGTATCAGATTTTGGGCGTTTTGGGTGTTCTTGGTTGATTTCTAAACTGATCTCTATTTTTTAAAGCATAAACAGCAGTTTTACCCAGAAAAATTGTTCAAAAAAAATTCATTTGAATGGGTAAACGTTGTCCGATTGATCTGAAATTTTACATACATGTTTTTGGCACTGTGATTGAATATAAAAAAATTATTCCCGCAAAAAAATCAGTCAAAAAAGTCAAAAAAAATCAAAAAAATAAGAAATTCAATAAAAATTTTAAAAAAAAGATTCAGCGGGTTGAATTTGGTGCCCAAATTTTCCAAATCAAAAATTCAATATATAAGGACACTCCAGATTTAATTTCGTGATTTTTGGAGATTGGGAACACCTCGAACGAAGTTGTCAAGTTACTCCGCAGTTTTTCGGGTTTTCTGTTTTCAGCAATTTTTATTGATTCTTAGCTGTAGGTTTTCATTTGTTTACCTTTATTCTTCCTTTACGTTATCTAACACCTTCTTGTTTCTTGTGTTAGTAGGATTTAAACGTGTGCACAACTTCTTCCTCGGTGCAACACGAATCAATTGGTGTCTCGTCAGTTTTTGGCATCCTAGTGCAGATTAGGATTCTTTGGTAGTTTGGTTCACACTCTCTAATTGGTTGATATAAACTCTGATAAAGAACTCACAAGATTGAATTCGACCTCATTGAGAATTTGATTTTTTCTTTTTGAGTGATTAACGGTGAGGTTTGATAACTTTTATTTTTGAGTGTTGAGTGTTTTGCAGGTTTTAAAAAAATGTCTATAGGTGATAATAATAGTGACATATTTAAAAAATTCCAACAACAGTTGGATGAACAGGCTGCTACTCTTCGAGCTTTGACTACTACCATCAATGAGGTGCAATTAAATCAAAAACATCAATATCGAAATCCAATTAAGGAAGATAGGGATAACCAGCCCCATAGGTGCAGCCCTCAACGTGTCCCTAGAATGGATGATGATTTTCATGATCGTGGACAATCATCTTTGGCAAAACCAAAGAGCGAGCAGCAACGAGAACATCTCTTTCATACTCGCTGCCATGTACAAGGTAAGCTTTGTAGAGTTATTATTGATGGTGAAAGTTGCTCGAACATAGCCAGCACGACGATGGTGGAAAAGCTTTGCTTAACCACTACCAAGCATCCACAACCTTATCAACTACAAGGGCTTAGCAACGAAGGCCAATTTAGGGTCACACAACAAGTGCGCATTGCCTTTTCTATCGGTAAGTATCAAGACGAAGTTGTGTGCGATGTAATGCCTATTCAAGCCTGCCATTTGTTGCTAGGAGAACCATGGCAACTGGATCGAAAAGTCACTCACGATGGTCGTACCAATAGGTATTCTTTCAAGCATCAAGGAAAGAAACTTACCTTAGTGCCGCTCACTCCGGAACAAGTCCATGAGGACCAAATCAAACTGAGAAATTCTGTTAAAACAAGTGAGGAAAAAGAAAAAGAGAATGAAAAAGAGAAAAAGAGATTGAGAGTGAAAAGGAATGTGAAACAGAAAAGAAAATTGAAAAAGAAGTTGAAGAAAGAAGAGAAAATGAGTTAGAAAAAGAAACAAAAGAAAAGACGAGGAAAGGCTAGTGAGGAATGTTTCCACTAACCAAGATATGAATTTTTCTTGTGTTGCTACTTTTCAGGTTCTCGAAAGATCGAAAGATAACTTTCAACTTCAATACCTCTCAAATGAAAGACGCTTTCATATGATCAACTTAGGCAAAGATGAAATCACACTACATGATCCCGAAGGTAAGCGAGGTAAGGAAATTTTAGAAACCGAGTCCAGTGCAGATTTGAAAATTATTAATAAAACTTTTGGTGATTAGTTCTTAAAAGATCCCCTCATTTTGATCCGATTAATTGTTACTCTTCGATTGTGGTTGATAAAGTCATTATGAAAAGAAGCGTGATTTGTTATTCTCTTGATTTACCTTGTGTAAAATCCTCGAATTTGTCCAAATCTGTTTTGGAGAATAAGGTAACGAAATTTTCCAAATTTATTTTCAATTTATATTCGTGCCTTAAACAGTTTATGTGGTTGTACATGAAGTTTGAGTTCCATTTGACAAAGGTTAACTCAACAACGGAGATTTGACTACACTATGCCCCCGATGAGCGAAGGTTTGTTTTAAATGAAAAAGGTAAAATCGACCATTATTCTTTTGCTTATCATGGTAAGATGCTTGAAACCTTTGAAACACTTTTGTACTCCTCGGATAGCGACAAAGATCGTGTTGATGAACACTTAGATCGAAACGTGCTTGACTGTCCTATTTTATTTATTGATTATAAATCTATTTTGATGGTTGATAAAAAGATTCTTGTTTTTGATAATGCATGTGTGAGTGAATCTATAGACCGTCGATTAATGCATGCTAATCTGAATCTATCCATTCACATGCGTTATACCTGTTCTATTATGCTTATAATTGGACTACAAGCTTGTTTGTGTTGCTATTTACTATTTCATGGCTATTCTTTTCAGTGGACTCAATTGCCATTAGTCCCGTTCGATCGAGGAAAATCGAGTTCATTTGATTTTTAGATTCGAGGACGAATCTTTTTGAGGAAGGGGGAATGATACGAGTCACAAAGGCCCAACCCAAGCTTAAGAAGGTGATGGGCTCAAATCAAGAAAATCAAGATTCACTTTCTTGTTTTCAAGAAAATCAAGAAATCGAATCTTGGCCCAATTTTGCTGTTCGGAGCGATTTCAAGAATCAAGAAAATCAAGATTTCAAATCTTGGAAATCTTGGTCCAAGAAACCGAATCTTGCAGCCAAAGCGCGTTGGATCTCCATTACGAGCGTCAACGACCCAATTTCGGTAGGAGATGGATCACAAGCCCAAATTCTTGAAGGCGGCCCAATAACCAAAATCTAGCCCAATCAAGAAATTTCTTCATACTTAGTTGAAAATCAGGCCAAAATGTCAAAGGGCCCAATTTGTAAACATCTTACTTGTTTAATTTAATTTTTTAATCTTTAGGAGCATTACATGTAAAATTCGGCCCAAACAGCCCATATAAGTGCATGGCCGAATTTACCTTGTTATTTTATTAATTAGGTTTAATTTTTTTATTAGTTACTTGTGAGATTAGGATTTGTTGGAGGCCTATATAAGCATTGGCCAGCCACCCTTTGTAAAGACATCTTATTATTATTTTTTCTATCATATTTCAGATTTGTTGAGTGCAGAATTTTCTTTGGGGTTTTCTCCAAGAATTCTCTCTTGAGTTTTCTTTAGAAGTTGTTTTAACAATCTTTTGATTGTGGGAGCCATCTTCAACCTTCTTCTTGCCATCGATATTCTTTGGAGGGGAGATTAGAGCCGTTTGAAGGAATTTGTGAATTCTTTCGGGAATTCAAGGATTCTTAGGACTTTTCTTTATTTCTTGCTGTTTCGATTTGTTTCTTTATTCCTACTTGTGCCGATTCATTATCTAATCTTTTTTTGCTGTTCTTGCTTGTGTTTCAGCTTTGTTTAACTCCAAGATCCTTCCATTTAATCGGTCTACTTTTGGGCAGTAAAGTTTCAAACCAAAATCCCTAAATCCTAGGGTTCTTGTCGATTAATACATTCTGATTTTGGGGAAATCAAGTTGCTGGAATTTGGGGTTTTTATTGTCGGTTTGTTCTTGGGCAGATTCGGCTTGTGGGATTTCACTATTGGAGTTCGACTTCATCTTCTTGAACTCCGAATACATTTATTCATTCATTCTTTGTTCCTTGCTGCTCATTTAATTGAATTTGGGGAGTTAATTTTAGATCTGATTAGTTTAATCTTGTTCTTTGTTTTAATTTTCAGATATGTTCGTTTAGAGCTTTCGTAGGAGTTTCTCGTGACTTGGCAACTCGATCTTGGTCCGCGCGCAACCCTATATCACTTTAATTTGGGCTTTTATTATTTTATTATGATTTATACCTGCTAGTGGTAGGATTCGGGTTTTCAAAAGATATGCATGATTTACCAAAATACCACAAATACGCAAAACCATTTCAGAAGCTTCTGCAATAAACAAGATTTTGGAATTAATAACGTTTTAAAGTAAATATTTTTTGATAGTGATGCAAGTTTTAAAATTATTTTATAGATCACACAAAGAGGCTAAATAAACATTGGGATTTTCAAACGTTATCACGTTTTACGAAAAACACTTCAATGTGACATCGCCAGATTTGGCCATAAAGTCTAGGTCGGGTTTGGGGTGTTACAGGAATAGTTTTAGCTATATGAGGCACTAAGCGTGCGATACTGAGGTAGCTTCGACTATTTGAAATGGCACTAAGTGTGCGGGATCACTTTAGCTTTGGCTAATTATTAAAGCACTGTGTGCAAATTCATAAAGCATGGAAAGACTTTGGAAAGAGTTAATGTATTCGAATGAGAGGTAAGAATGAAAATGAATAAATACGGGAAAGTTTAGGTATGTACGAAATCGATGTTGTAGATGATACTGTGTGTATAAAGATTGATAAGTTGGTATGAACATATTAATTTGTGATGGAATAGAATTGAAGAATGATTTGAGAATTACTAAGTGTCTATTAGATGATAATGTTTTGTATTATATAAAATGTTGGTTATATTTAATATGAGCTTTCTAAGCTTTTGAAAGCTTACTTTGTGTGTGTTTTCATTGTTTTATAGACATCAAAGCTACTGTGAGCTCAGGGATCATCAAGGATCGTCACCACACTATCGAACCTCATTTTGGTATTTTGAAAATGTATATATACTAAAGTATGGCATGTATAGGCTAGAAGTTAAGGGATTATGTTTTGTGACGTATATATTTAGCCATGTGATTTGGCTAGTTTGTGTTTGAACTTATAGTTTGATAATGGTATATAACATGTGCTGATAATGTGCAATTGTAGTATGTTTTGGTTGGTTAAAAGAAATGGTAAGTTTAGTAAAGTTCATGGCATGAGATTGAGTGATGTATGGAAAGAAATGTTGATATGATTTTACCTTATGTTTTGACATAAATTGGTAAGATTTATGAGTATGTATATGGTTGATAATGTTATGGTATGAATGATGTGTGTTTTGGTTTGAATTTGGCTGAATTGGTTGTGCAAATATATTGATTTCTTTGCTTGTACGTTGACCCAAATTGGGGTGGCAAAATGGCCATTCAAATAGCCTATTTTTGTCCACACGGGCAGAGACATGGGCGTGTGTCTCAGCCGTGTGCGACACAAGGTCACGTTACACGGCCGTGTGTCCCCTGGGGTACCCTACAAATTAAAGTCAGTATACCCTCCAGTCCTGACACGGCCTAGACACACGAGCATGCTATTGGTTGTGTGTGGCACAAGGGATGGCACACGGACGTGTGGTCGACCGTGTGGCCAAGTCAGTAGCCTCCCTAATTTTCACAAGGCTTGGCACACAGACGTGTCTTGTGGCCGTGTGGACAAGGCAGCATGTATGCCCTGTTATGCCGCGGCTTAGACACACGGGTGTGTCTAAGGCCGTGTGAGGCACACGGCCTGTTCACACTGGTGTGTGGCCTTTTAAAAGTTGAAAATTTTTATAAGTTCTGAAATGTTACACATATTATCGATTTAGTCCTAGATGCATGGTTTAGACTTTGTATACTAGATTTAAGTTCTTATTGAATGTGAATGAATGACACTTACTGTAATGATATGATTATTTGATAATGATTGTTCTGAATGTTACTATGAATCCAGTAATGCCTCTTAACCTATTCTGGCAATGGTTACGGGTTAGCGGTGTTACATTAACTATGTAATGAAAGTCTGTTCTGAATTGTATTATGATCAGTAATGCCTCGTAACCTCATTCCAGTGATGGATACGGGTTAGGGGTGTTACAGTAATGGTCATTTTCAATTAAGCATCATTGTACCTAAAATTACAAGCATCCCAATCTATCAAACATATGATACACAAATTACCAATTCACAAACTACCATTCATCACAAGCATTTATATTGCAATTATCATATGCGTAATAAAGGCCATTTACACACACACATATATATATGCATAACCAAATAAACCAAAATAAGCAAAATCACTTGGCTATATACCTATCAACCCACTTAACATTTACAAACCAACTCAAATAGCTAAATTCAATACTAACATATACCTTAATGATCAAATTCCTATACATGTCGTATAACCAAAACATAAGCTCAAAAGTACCAAAGTAGAAGCTCGATAGTGTGATGCAATCCCCGACGACTCCCAATTCGAGCTAGCTTCAAAATTCACTATAAAACATGGAAAAGTAAACAAAGTAAGCTATAAAGCTTAGTAAACTCTGATAGTTAATAAGTAAAACTCACTGTTTAATCACCATTCAAGTAATATAACATGGTATACTTCAAAATCATGTAATTATAGAGTTAACATATATTCAATCACATAATTAATCAAGATCTCATAACCTTCATAGTTTCAATGCTCATATAGTTTCCGTACAGACTCATATAGTTTCCGTACAGACCTGTACTAATATGTATCTGATGTGACCACGCCCCAAGCCCCATCAAGTCCTCGTCTTGATTCCCTCGAGCTTCCAAAGGGACCAATGACCCGAGCTAGGTCCAAGCGATTTCATGAAGTTGTTTCAGCTTTGTTGTTCAAGTTTTGGAAGGAGAATCATCTTGTTGAAGATGAGGAAGCTCGATCCAACTCCTTGAAGAAACCATGCACCTTAGTGCAAGCTAATTTCAGCTCCATTTTAGCTTTTCTAGCTCGTTTCAACTCCGACCAGCTCAATTGAGCTCATTTCAGCTCAATCGAGCTCAATTTAGCTACAATTCAGCTCATTTATTTTATTGGTTGAATAATTAAAGTATTTTATTAACTTAGTTTAAGTTATTACAGCTCATAATTATGTTTTGATTTATTTCATGTTTTTAAAGTTGTCTTAGCCGAATTTAATATGTTTAGCTTAAGACTTTATTTTTGTCTATTTTAAATTTATGTGTTAATTAATATATCTATTTTAATTAATTTGTTCATGTTTCATGTAGGTACAGCCGAATGTGGAGATTCATTCAAGCTAGGTGCATGAACGTCTACTTACAATGCATGATGTGGGAACACAATTAAAGATGATTCATGAATGGGCTGGTTCAATGAACGTAAGGATGATGCATGAATGATTTAATACAATGAATGGAAGAATGCATCAATGTTCACTTACATGCATCGGTTGCTGTCCATTGATCTCCTAAGTACCTATTCGGCCAAAAGGCATCTCTTGGAGTGTCCATTCACACCTTGGCCGAACCTAGACATGTCCATTGCTCTCCCATACATTCACCAAGCCTTCAAGTTCATTTCCTTAGCCATGAAGCTGCCCATTGAAGTACCATTCAGCTGAATTTGGACATAGCCTTTAAAGATACATTTCTAGATTAGTTTAATTCAATTAAAGCCGAATTTACTTAGTCTATTTGGCTATCTAATGTAATCTATAAATAATTCTTTTCTCTTTGTAAAAAGGTTACAGAATTTGATCAATTAAACTTAATAGAACTTTTGTTCTTATGAGGTTACCTCCTCTCTTCTTTCGTTCGAGTCTCGAAGCGACTTAACTAGCTTGCTAGTGGTGTCAATCCGAACTCCATTGAACTTATCACCGAATCGGTGTGGCGTTCAACCATCTTCCTATACCTTTGGTTCTTACCTCCATATAGGTAACGGGTCAAGGTCCGCTTCTATCCTTCATCAAAATTCACCTTAAGCAATATAAGACTTGGGGCAATACTTTTTAGTATTGAATCATTCTTAAAGTTTGAGTTCTTTATCCATTTCCATTTATCTATCATCTTTGTAACTTAATTCTTTGTTAAACCGAACCTATCTTTCATCAAACCAAAACCCATCCTTTGAACCCATTTTGCCTACCTTCCGCTTATAAAAATCATCTAACTCCATCTATCTACAAAATCGAACAAACTTCTTGTGACGATCGGGCAATCAAGTGAATCGACTCAATCAACCGAGCCGGATCACATCAGTATCTATTTCTCATTATTTCATATCTTTAATATACCCGTTGAACCATTCGAAATACTATCGAATACTCGAGAATCTCACACCCTAAGTGCTAACACATAGCTGAAGTTATCTCAATCTCAATCACGTATAATGCTCACTCTTGAGCTATCAATGGGTCAGCTCACACAAGCTGACGGTCACGGTGCTGCTCACACAAGCTGACGAGAATCAGCAACATATGCTGGATAACTCAGCCACCGGTAGGACGTATGGACCAGCACCCAAATCACATAAACCCTAATGACATGTCATTTGTATCCTAATCTATTCCTAAGGTTCAATCGGGATTTCAGATTGCCAAATCTTCATCGAACATATTCGTAAAGGTCGTATTCACAATTAAATTCAATATTAAAGCATTTAAAACACAACTTCAGCTCACTCCTAGCTCACTTTCAACTCACGAGCTAAACCTTAGCTCAACTTCAGCTTAGGAGTTTAGCCTTAGCTCAACTTTAGCTCACAAGCTAAAGCTTAGCTCATTTTAGTTTAAACTCAGTTTTGTCTTTAATGCATTAAATAAAAATTTGCACATATTTATTTAAGCATTAAACTTGTCTTATATTAATATTTGTTATTAATATGTCATAGTCATTACATAAATTGATTATGTTTGTAACGCCTCAATTTTCGGGAATTTTAAAAATGTTGGAAAAATTTGAAAATTCTGTGTCCTGTTTGTTTGTCGTAGGATTAAGTACGTTAGTGGGCCTCTAGAAGGCCCAAGCTTAAGGTAAAACCCGTAGTTTTAATTAATTTTAATTCTATAAGAAAAAGGGGTTCTGGTTAATAGGGGTCTTAAATATTATTTGGGTAAAATAAGACATAAGGAAACAAGTGGCAAAGTGGCATGTGACGCCACTTGCAAGGCTATAAAAGTGGCGTGTGGATGCTAGGAGAGCTGAGGTTCAAGTCACAATGACAACATATTAAGGGAATTATTATTTTTATGTTCAGAAAAGGTAAGCAGTGGAACTGAAGTGAAAGTCTGTCAGGAGAGGATTTAGGAGTTGATAAAGGATAGGATTTAGGAGGAGATAAGGGAGGAAATCTAGGAGCTGATCAAGGAACAAGAGGTGGCCGGCCAAGGGACTTTAGCATGGGAATTTCGGCTAGGGTTAGTGCCAGTATAAATTCGGCATTAGTGGTAAGTGGTGCCGTTTCCTGACCATTCTCTTCTTCTTTTCTTTTCTCTTCTCTCCATCCACTTATTCTTTTCTTCTTCTTTTCCCCATAACCGAATCCTTCAGCCACCCTACTCTATACCACCTTCCTTCCATTATTTTTAAGACTATAGTCGATTGCCTCAAATCCCGAAATCCCAAAAACTTGACTCCTTTTGTACCGATTTTTCCCTAGCCAAATCTCTTATTTTTCTCATCATCTTTGGCCAATTCTCTCAACCTCTAAACCCCAGGTTTCTGTCGACAATACCACAAGTAAAAACCCTCATATTTTATCTTTCTCTACACTTTTACAAAAAGCCGAAACTCCCACACTATCCTAGGGACATAGCCGAATCTGAGATCACTGAGGGCTCGACTTTTGTTATTGTTTGAGGGCTTAGAACTGAATCAGAATCAAGTAGGAACTAAGGGGGAACGCTGACTGGAAGAATCGGTGGTAAGTCTTTCCAACTTAGTCTATCTTGCATATTTTGAGAAAAGTCGGAATCCCTAAAAGGTTAGGGAGGTTGTCGTTTTTTTGGACTTGTAACCCTAAGGGGTTGTGATAATAGTATTTTTTTTGGTAATAGTGTGATTAAGAGGCTGTTGATCAAGGGCTTGGACAAGTGGAGCGAACAGATCTGGATCGTGACACTATTTTCGGCAAAGGTAGGAATGCTAAGGCCTAAGGTGTTGTTGGCCGAATATGGTAAGAAGTTAATATGTAGTTTGTTTCGGTAGTAAGGTTAACGTTGTAGTATTATAATTGTAGGCAGTTCGTGCGTGGATCTCGTCAGCAAATCATCATAAAACAGGTGTGTAACTGACACCCTCTCATAGACTAGATCGGCAAAAGCCGAAAAGCTGAAATACCGGAAAGTTGGTATTTTAGGAATTTGCGAGTGTGCAAATGCTCGTAAGATAGTTGGGTTTGCATGTTTGGTATTCTGAAGGTAATAAACTGCATTTCGTACATTTTGATAATGTGGGCTTAATGGGCCAAAAATCGGGTTCATGAGCCAATGGGCTCAATTTGGTAAGTATGCGCGGTAAGTATTCTGATAGTACGTAAACGGATAGGATGTGCATGAAAACCCTAAAAGTAGCTAAATTACAACAATACCCTTATGTATGGAAAATTACCATGATACCCCTAGGTGTAAATGACCAATATGCCGCTAGGGTTAATTTTGTCTAAAAAGCATGTTGATTTAAATCTGTATGATGTATGCCATGAATGAATATTTGTTGCATGGGGACATGGGTTATATTATGGAGGAAGCGTCCTGGTGGCTATGCCACAAATTATCTGATCTGGTGGCTCTACCACATATATTTGTTCTGGTGGTTCTGCCACGATTATCTGTATCTGGTGACTCTGTCACATTATCAGTTCTGGCAACCATACTGCATAATTCTGTGGCGTGTAGTGGTTGGGTGGGTCGAGGAGTCTCCCCACATGGTGAAAGGTTGGTAAGGGGGTGTATGTGGTAGGTTATGGGTTGGGTTCTGTATATACATGAAATATCTGATCTGATCTGTTATGGGCCTATGGGCTTAATTCTGTATACTGTTCTGGGCTAAGGCCAATCTATTCTGTTTCTGTGGTTTGAGCTGATATGGGTTATGGTAGGGGTTAATTTTACACACTGAGTTTCCCCAAACTCATCCCCTATCTTCATCCATGCAGGTAATCACCAACCATAGTGGGCTTGGAGCTGTGAGGGATTCGGAGTGGCCACTCATTCTGTAATATGGATTTCTTCTAGTGATTTGGACTTCAATTTTCTTTACTTTGATGATTTGGGTTTTGTTATGTAATAAGGCCACTTATGATTATTTCTTTCTTTTTTTGGGGTTTTGATTTATAACTTATCATGATGATATTAAATTATATTAACTATCAAAATGGGCTAGATCTAGGGTTCATTTTCAAAAACCATAAATTGATTTCAAAGTAACACGATCTCGAACAAGGCTTCTACTGTGATAACATTTTCCCAAAATTAAATATGTTTTAGTTTAAAATGAACATAATTACAAAGGTAACTTAAGGAAATACACGATGTTGGAGTGTGGCAATGGTGGTGTGCATGTCTAGGATTGGATCCGAAAGAGCTTGGTACTTAAGCAGTCTGATGGATTCACCTCATCTTTTCCGGTTTCCTACCTGGTGCACAGTTTCCATTCACTTTAACCCTTAATGAATTAAACCTTTGAACATCAAGTACGATTTTCTGAACTTAGAATGGAAAAATGTTTTTAACGTTTTTGATGTGGCACGTCGGATCCGATCATAACGTCTAGGCACGATTTGGGGTGTTACATTTAGTGGTATCAGAGCCAAGTTGCAACAACTCGGTTGTGGAATGGGTTTACAAAAACGAAGATTTCAAAAAAAAATTCTGTTTTTAAAATCTGGACTTCTGAAGGTGGCATTCCGAATCTCCGGCCCAAGCCTTTAAGTATTCTGATATATTCTAAATTATCTGTCTGTACTGAAACTTTACTAGAATACTCTAGATAGGATGCTACTAAAATCCTAGAAAAGCTTGCTAAAAGACTGAAATGTAGCTAGACATCGATTCTGCGAAAACCAACTCTGAATTACTGTCTGAATCATAAAACATCTGTAATAAACATTGGAATGATATTAATGCATAAAATTCATAGTCAGATAATACATATGAGTACAAGAGCCACTCGTGGAAGAGGCCGTGGACGTGGCCGAGGAAGGGCTCGAGCGGTATCTTCATCTTCGGGACATATGCTGGTGGCAGATCACTGGTACCATCAGCAACAGAAGTGGAGTCTCATGATCGTGGTACTGGGGATGACGCCCTGTCGCAGGCTATGCTTCGAGTTCTGGGAAGGGTTGCCGAGGCAAGTTCATGAAAAGGAATTCGAGGATCGATTTCTGAACAACTCCTAGCTAACGGAGCGGAGATCTTTAGGGGCGTATCTGGTGGAGCCCCGAATATGGCAGATTATTGGTTGGAGGCCACAGAATGAATTATGGATGACTTGGATTGCTCGGTGGATCAGAAGCTGAAGGGGGCCGTATCGCTGCTGCGAGATGAGGCTTATCAGTGGTGGCTCACCGTGAGGGATGGAACCCCAGCTGATAGGGTTACTTGGGAGCTGTTTAAGACAGCCTTTAAAGGAAAGTACGTAGGGCAAGTTATGTGGATGCCCGCAGGAAGGAATTCCTGAATCTGGTCCAAGGATGTAAAACTGTTGCTAAGTATGAGGCTGAGTTTCTGAGGTTGAGCCGGTATCCCGTGGGAATAGTTGCTACGGAATATGAGCGAAGTGTGAACTTCGAGGATGGTCTTAGGGATGACCTGAGGGTGTTGATTGCTCCGCAGAGGGAGCGAGATTTTGCGGTCTTGGTGGAGAAGGCAAAGATAGCAGAGGAGGTTAAGCGGGCTGAAAAGCAGAATCGGCAGAAGGATTGAAACCGTTTTCGGAGGGATTCAGGACCCTCGGGTGGTGCCAATAAGAATATTAAGAGAGCAAGAGTAGACGAGCAGTGCCGATGAATGTGGTTAGACCACCAATTTGTAGAGACTGTGGTAAGGTACATTTGGGCGAGTGTAGGAAACGTTCCGGTGCTTGTTTCCGATGCGGATCTATGGAGCATAAAGTTAAGGACTGCCCACAGAGAGCTGATCAGGCTCAGGTTGCTGTACAGAGGGTTTTTCAACTCGCGAGAGTGGACCACAACCGCCGAGAGGACGTGGACAAGGTAGGGGCGGAAATGGAAATGGAAATGGTCGAGGTCGAGGGGCGCCTAGCAGGGGTGCCGAAAATGCTGAGGCTCGACAGCCAGCATTGGTGTATGCGGCTCGTCGTCGAGAGGAGGGCGACGCACCTGACGTCATAACTGGTACGTTTTTGGTTTCTAGCATGTCGTATACTACTTTGGTGGATATTGGATCTACTCATTCCTATGTTACATGTGCCATATCTGGGTCATTGGGGGTGCATTCTGAAAAGATAGTGAGTGGGGTCTCTGTGTTAAGTCCTTTGGGCCACTTGATTAGGGTAGATAAACTGTATAGGGATGTACCCCTAGAAACTCAAGGTAGGATCTTTCCTGGAGATCTAATGGAGTTGCCGTTCGGAGAGTTTGACCTCATTCTGGGAATGGACTGGCTTGTTAAGCATAGGGTGACTTTGGATTGTGCTGCAAAACGAATGGTGTTAAGGACCACGGAGGGTGAGGAGGTTATGATGATAGGTGAGCGAAGGGATTATTTGTCTAATGTGGTGTCGGCATTGAGGGCTGAAAAGTGGATTCGAAAAGGTTGTGAGGCCTATTTGGCATTCGTAAGCAAGTCAGAAGAGAAGGGATTGAAAGTGGATAAGGTCAGGACCGTAAAGGAGTTTCAAGATGTTTTTTCGGAGGAGCTTCCGGGATTACCTCCAAACCGAGAAGTGGAGTTTGGAATCGACTTGTTTCCTGGAACGGTGCCAGTGTCTATCGCACCATATAGGATGGCACCGAAGGAGTTGGTGGAGCTAAAGGCACAAATTCAAGAGTTGTTGGATAGGGGCTTTATTAGGCCAAGCGTGTCTCCATGGGGAGCACCGGTGTTATTCGTGAAAAAGAAGGATGGTACAATGTGGATGTGCATTGATTATCACCAGTTGAACAAACTGACAATTAAGAATAAGTATCCACTGCCAAGGATTGACGATTTGTTTGACCAGCTTAAGGGGGCTTCTGTATTTTCTAAGATCGACCTTAGATCTGGATATCATTAGTTAAGGGTCAAGGAGACGGATATCCATAAGACGGCATTCAGGACTCGGTAAGGTCATTACGAATTTCTGGTTATGCCATTTGGGCTAACGAACGCTCCTGTGGCATTTATGGATCTGATGAATTGGGTGTTTCAACCATTTCTGGATCAATTCGTAGTCGTCTTTATTGACGATGTTCTGGTATATTCTGAAACGGAAGCAAAGCATGATGAGCATATCCGAATAGTGCTACAAGTGTTAAGGGAGAAGGAACTTTATGCAAAGTTCAGCAAGTGTGAATTCTGGTTGAGGTAACTTTCTTAGGACATGTGGTCTCTACTGAGGGGATTAAGGTGGATCCTCGAAAAATTGAAGCAGTTTTGGAGTGGAAGCCGCCTAGGTCAGTATCGGAGATACGGAGTTTCCTGGGATTGGCAGGATACTACAGAAGGTTTGTGGAAGGTTTTTTGGTGTTGGCTTCACCTCTGACTAAACTCATAAGGAAAGGGGTACCATTTGTATGAACTGAGACCCAGCAGGAAGCTTTTGAAAAGTTGAAGAAAGTTTTGACTGAAGCCCCTATGTTAATTCAGCCAGAGTCTGGGAAGGATTTTACTGTGACGCATTTGTACAGCAACGCATCATATTTTCGGCAAAGGTAGGAACGCTAAGGCCTAAGGTGTTGTTGGCCAAATATGGTAAGAAGTTAATATGTAGTTCGTTTCGGTAGTAAGATTAACGTTGTAGTATTATAATTGTAGGCAGTTCGTGCGTGGATCTCGTCAGCAAATCATCATAAAACAGGTGTGTAATTGACACCCTCTCATAGACTAGATCTGCAAAAGCCGAAAAGCCGAAATGTCGGAAAGTTGGTATTTTGGGAATTTGCGAATGTGCGAATGCTCGTAAGATAGTTGGGTTTGCATGTTTGGTATTCTGAAGGTAATAAACTGCAGTACGTGCGATTTCGTACTTTTTGATAATGTGGGCTTAATGAGCCAAAAATCGGGTTCATGGGCCAACGGGCTCAATTTGGTAAGTATGCGCGGTAAGTATTCTGATAGTATGTAAATGGATAGGATGTGCATGAAAACCCTAAAAGTAGCTAAATTACTACAATACCCTTATGTATGGAAAATTACCATGATACCCTTAGGTGTAAATGACCAATATGCCCCTAGGGTTAATTTTGTCTGAAAAGCATGTTGATTTAAATCTGTATGATGTATGCCATGAATGAATATTTGTTGCATGGTGACATGGGTTATATTATGGAGGAAGCGTCCTAGTGGCTATGCCACAAATTATCTGATCTGGTGGTTCTGCCACGATTATCTATATCTAGTGACTCTGTCACATTATCAGTTCTGGCAGCCATGCTGCATAATTCTGTGGCGTGTAGCGGTTGGGTGGGTCGAGGAGTCTCCCCACATGGTGAAAGGTTGGTAAGGGGGTGTATGTGGTTGGTTATGGGTTGGGTTCTGTATATACATGAAATATCTGATCTGATCTGTTATGGGCCTATGGGCTTAATTCTGTATACTGTTCTGGGCTAAGGCCAATCTATTCTGTTTCTGTGGTTTGAGCTGATATGGGTTATGGTTGGGTTAATTTTACACACTGAGTTTCCCCAAACTCATCCCCTATCTTCATCCATGCAGGTAATCACCAACCATAGTGGGCTTGGAGCTGCGAGGGATTCGGAGTGGCCACTCGTTCTGCAATATGGATTTCTTCTGGTGATTTGGACTTCAATTTTCTTTACTTTGATGATTTGGGTTTTGTTATGTAATAAGGCCGCTTATGATTATTTCTTTCTCTTTTTTTGGGTTTTGATTTATAACTTATCATGATGATCTTAAATTATATTAACTATCAAAATGGGCTAGATCTAGGGTTCGTTTTCAAAAACCATAAATTGATTTCAAAGTAACACGATCTCGAACAAGGCTTCTACTGTGATAACGTTTTCCCAAAATTAAATATGTTTTAGTTTAAAATGAACATAATTACAAAGGTAACTTAAGGAAATACATGATGTTGGAGTGTGGCAATGGCGGTGTGCATGTCTAGGATTGGATCCGAAAGAGCTTGGTACTTAAGCAGTCCGATGGACTCACCTCCTCTTTTCCGGTTTCCTACCTGGTGCACAGCTTCCATTCACTTTAACCCTTAATGAATTAAACCTTTGAACATCAAGTACGATTTTCTGAACTTAGAATGGAAAAATGTTTTTAACGTTTTTGATGTGGCACGTCGGATCTGGTCATAACGTCTAGGCTGGGTTTGGGGTGTTACAATGTTCACATAGCTGAATTAATGCATGACATTAATGTGTTCACATCATGCCGAATTTATGAGTGTTCATAAGATATCTTAATGACTTGTTTATTTCATGTAGGTACATCCCTTTGGATGGTACAATGTATGGATGAAGAAACATCTCTTTTGGGCATTCCACACTCATGAATGAAGAAGTATTAAATGCTGGTGCATGTACGGCTAGATGCAAGGTTTCTACAAATTCATGCATGTGTCGAATGCATGTATGGACATTAAAGGCTAGTCCATGAATGGATCAAATGCATGGGATGATAGAATGCATGAATGGCTTAAGTGCATGTATGGTGGCTGTCTCCTAACTTTCCAAGGTACTTATTCGGCCCAGAAGTAGTTGTTCACACTTTGAATTGACCTATAAGCTACTACACATGCATGGATGGGTTCAACAACGTCCAAAGGAAGGAATTAACTCAATAATTCAACACATTGATTGAATTAAGTGTATGCACAAAGGGGAGAACGAATTTACTAGGTTCATGCTGCCATTTATGAACCTACATGCTATTAAAGAGTTTAATTATGAGGATACATGTTCCATACAAGTGCATGAACGTCCCAAGGAGATGAATGCAGCCTTTGGTGCACATACAAGTCACTTGAAGCCTTTCTTTATGATTAAGCATTCATGCACACACTTAGGGGGAAGAAAGTGTCCATTCAACTAGTTCATGAATCTGCCAAATTTATGAACTATTTTAATACATTAGTGTGAACGTTTTTATTATTGTGTGAACACCTAGATGCCGAATTTGAATGGTCATCTATATGCCTATAAGTATTTGTTTTCTTTCAATTGTAAGGGACTTTTGCCAAAATTGTTAATGAACATTTGTTCTTGTAAGGTTGCTTCCTCTCATATCTCGTACAAGTTTCGAAAGACTTATCTGGCTTGTGCTAGTGGCGTCAATCGTCTTGTTTGAACTTATCACCAATCTTGGTGTGGCGTTCACCTATCCATCTATCCATCTTTTCACCTTAACAATATAGGAACCGGGGTGACACTTCTTAGTGTTGAATCATTCCTGACGTTAAGTTCGTTTTCCATTCCCATCCTTCGAATTATTTTCTTGTTATTCCAAACCGAGCCATTTAACCATCATCCATCTTTGCTACTAAATCGAACCTATTACTAAATCACCCTACTTTGAAACCTTCCGCTTACCCGTATCTTTTCATTCACTTCTAGTTCTAAAACCCAAAGCACGAACGACTCTCTCGAATGATGATCGGGCAACTAAGTGAATTCGACTCATCATCCCGAGCAGGATCACATCATTTGGTATCAGAGCTTGTAAATCGAGAGGCTCTGACGTTCGTATCAAGATCGAACTAGGTTCGTTGTGAAAAAAAATCAAGTTGTAATCTTCGTTCTCTCTCTTGTAATAGTGATATTGTGAAGTATTAAAAAAAAGAGACAAAAAAATGAAATTATAAAAAAAAGTGAAGTGATCAAGTTCTTCTTTTGTTTATATTTTGACCCGATCAACAAAGTGTTCTTTTCCTCAACTTTGCACCCCATTTCCAAAACGCCACACTACACCAAAGAAAAATTTTCTTTTAGCCTACCCATAACCTATACATCTTATCCCTTGTAACCGATTTTGAAGCCGACCCCAAGGCACCTAGACGAGTCTAAAGAAATAAAATACGAGGTTACGAGAGTAAGCTTGAGTGGTAAAAGGCTAGAGTGTGTGAGATCATTCGAGTGGAGGTAAAAGCCAAACGAGTGTAAACACGAGCGGGAGTGACACCTTTTTTTTTCTTCTTCTTTCCGAGCGAAATTGTGAGGTTTGTGGAGAGGTACTTAATTTTTTTTATTTTGTTTTGTGATCTAACATTTTCTTTTTAGCAACAAAAATCATGTCACGTGAAGAGTTCACCGAATCGGAATACCAATACTTGGTGCAAGAAATGCGAAGAATGGTGACTAAACAAGACCAAAGTGATCGAGTTTCTTCAAGTCGTAAAACGGAACCAAGAACCCCACGGAGATATACCCCCGACTATTACCTAAAAAAAGTTCCAATTGTGACTCCTTTTCGCCATCTACGTCGAGACAAAGAGATTCATACTATGACTCATATTCATCAACGAATTCGAGAAGTGACTTCGATCGAAAGTACTTTTGATATGAGCTCGCCCATGAAGATAGGTGCCGAATCCATGGAGTTGCCTTTGGGGCCAATTACTCGAGCACGTGCCAAGAAGTTCCAAGATGCTGTAGCAAGCTATATTGCTCGATTGTGGAGTGATGGATTGATTGCCCATAAAACGCCCAGCTCAACTAGCTTGATTCGCAATTTCCTACAAGCTGATTTTAGCTTGTGTCAGCTCAATTTAGCTCAATTCGGCACTTAATTAGTTCAAGGAGCTGATTAAATTTATTTTTAATAAATTTAATTAGTTGTGTTAGTTTAGAATCAGCTCAAATCATTTAATTAAATAAATGTGTCTTAATCTGGACATTTTTAATTCAGCTTATTAAATATGTTTTGTATTAGTACATGCCTTTAATATGTCCATATTAAGTCATAAATTAAATGTGTTTAGTTTAATTACAAGTTTTAATGTGTCTTGACTAAGACAAATTTATTAGTGGCTGCTAATTAATTTGTCTTAGCCGAATTAATGTGCAGAATTTTAATATGTCCAGTTGCTGATTTCATGAGTATTAAACTTGTCCTAATCACATTTATTTGATGTTTTTTTTCAGCTAGCTTAATGGCAAAGAAAGCTCATAAAGAAGGGGCATGTATTTGGGCACATGCATGGACGGCATTTAAAGTGCAGCTGCCTTGTGTTTCCAGCTGACTTTTCGTGCAGCTCAATGGACTTCTAGCTGCTGTTTTTGAGCTTCTCCAAGGGCCAATTTCGTGGAGAGCAATGGCCAAAGAGTGCCTCATAAATTCCAGCAGCAAATTCATGTGGAGGCTATTCATATTCGGCCAAAGAAGCATAATTTTTGACGCTGTCCATTTCTCTTCTCCATAGCAGCAATTAAGCTCTTTTAAAACATTAACCGAATGTGAATTTTCTCCATTAAAGGGGCCAGCCAAATCATCTTTTTCTAGAAGGTTAATTTTCAGAATTTCATCACATGAATGTAACTAGGAAATTTCTAGGAAGTTTCCTCAAGAAACTTAAGGCATAAGGATCTGATTAGATAGGCTATTCGGCTACCTTAGTCAAGCTATAAATAGGTCATGTAATTCACATTTTGAGGTTAATGAACAATTTGATAGCTTTGCTAAATTGTGAGGTTGTTTTCAACTCTCGTTATTCTCCAAAAACTTGTGAGACTTATCAAACATCTTTGTGGCGTCAAACTTGTTTTTGTTTCTTCCCGAACTTATCACTTTAATCCCAAAAGTGTGGCATTCGATTCATACTAAGGTTCCTATCACCATTGATAGTGGGTCGAAGTTTCTTTCCATTTAACAAACCTTCCATCCATCCTTACCAACCTAAGCATTCTCCTAAGTTACGAATTAACACATTCCTATTGTGTTAGTTCGGCTTTCGAATCCTTAGCCAAATTGCTTCCATTGTTTTCTACTTCATTTCCTAAACCAACAAAACCTTTTTGAGCCTAAATAAACCTCTTTCTTCTAGCCTATTTTGTAAAGCCTCAATTTACTCCTAATTCACGATCGGGCGATCTTTACGACTCAATTCGATCTCGAGGTGAGGGCGTATCAAGTTGGCATCAGAGCTAGCTGAATTGGAGTAAGAATCGTCGTCTTCGGTATTACGAGATTGTAAAAAAAGAAAAAAAAATTTGAAAAAAAAAGTTTGTATTCAATTTATTTTTTTTCTTTTTCTTTGTGTATTCAGTATTAAAAAAATTCGGAATTAAAAAAAAGAAAAAGAAAAAAAAGAGAAGTGATTAAAATTCATTTTGAGCTTGTAAAAGCATTGCTTGCTGCCCGAAGGACCACATCTATACATCCACACTAATTTCCTTCTATTTTCTTTGATTGTTAGCCTACCCGATCCTAAAATATTACCCTACCAAGCCTCATCTATTTTGTAAGCCGACCCCAAACGATTTTGATTTGTCAAACTTAGTTTGCGGAGAATTTTGGGAAGTGAAAATTGAGTGGTAAAAGGCAAGAGAGATTAGTGAGACTATTAAAGAGTAGAAAAGCCAAAGTGAGTGTTTATTCTTGTGAGTGATTGGTGAGTTCTTGTTGTGATTCTTTAAAGAACTTTTTTTTTTTAAAAAATGTCACGGAGCCCGGAAAGGAATCCAAACGAGGGAGGTGGATTTCGTCCAATAAGAAACGTTGGAAGGGGAGTGCCGGATCTCACTTTGCAAGCCATTATGCAAGAAATGGAGCGAATGTTTGATCGCAAGCTTGAACCAATCGAAGACCGCCTATATCGAGTCGAAACCCGAAGGCAACGCGAAGTGACTCCGGAAGATGCAAGGCGAGGACGAGAGCAACCAATTGAAAACCATGATGAAGAAGAATCTGAAGGTGATCACTTATCTGAACAAGGAAACCCTCAACGGTTCCAACGAAATCGAGTCCCAAGAAATCGAGACCGTTCGGATGACAATCTCAAAAATATTAAGATGTCTATTCCGCCGTTTCAAGGGAAGAATGATCCCGAATCTTACTTGGAGTGGGAAAAGAAAATGGAACTCGTCTTTGAGTGCCATAACTATTCGGAAAATAAAAAGGTAAAGCTCGCTGCCATTGAATTCTCGGATTATGCGATCGTGTGGTGGGATCAATTGGTGACTAGCCGAAGGAGGAATGGGGAGAGGCCTATCTCTACGTGGGCCGAAATGAAGGCCGTTATGCGCAAGCGTTTTGTTCCCTCCTATTACCATCGGGAGTTGTACCAACGATTGCAAAATCTCACACAAGGCAACCGAACTGTTGAGGACTACTATAAAGACATGGAAATCGCTATGATAAGAGCCGACATGGAGGAGGATCGTGAAGCAACAATGGCGAGATTTTTTGCCGGCCTAAATCGGGATATTGCCAATATCGTCGAGCTTCAACACTATGTAGAAGTTATGGACATGGTGCATATGGCAATAAAAGTTGAAAAACAATTGAAACGGAAAGGACCCATGCGGACATATCCAACGGCTTCTACCAACAAGTGGACTCAAGGGACTAGCAAAGCTCCCAATCGGCCTAAGAAGCCTTTCGTTGCTGCCAAACCCAATCAAGTAAGTGCCGATGCTAGCAAAAATAAAAACGAGGCTGTCTCGAATCGTTCTCGCGATATCAAGTGTTTCAAGTGTCAAGGAAGAGGCCACATTGCGAGTCAATGTCCTAATCGACGAGTGATGGTGGTTCGTTCAAATGGCGAGATTGAGTCCGAAGATGAACAAGAGGAGGAGCCTGAAATTCCCATGGAGGAAGGTGAAGAGCTCGAGCTGCCCGTTGAAGGAGAATTACTTGTTGTCAAAAGGAGCTTGAATATCCAAGTAGCCGAGGAAGAACAACAACGAGACAACATCTTTCACACTCGTTGCCATGTTCAAGGTAAGGTGTGTAGTTTAATTATTGACGGAGGTAGTTGCACCAATGTCGCAAGTTCTTTGCTGGTTGAAAAACTTGGTTTAGCCACCACAAAGCATCCAACTCCTTACAAGTTACAATGGCTAAATGACGGAGGTGAACTCAAGGTGACGAAGCAAGCAAGGGTGGCGTTTTCCATAGGCAAGTACCAAGATGAGGTGGTTTGTGATGTCGTACCAATGCACGCGGGACATTTGCTATTGGGGCGTCCTTGGCAATTTGACCGGCTAGTAGTCCACGACGGCTATACAAACCGATATTCATTTAAGCACCTTGGAAGGAATGTTACATTAGCTCCTCTCACACCGAAGCAAGTGCATGAAGACCAACTCAAGATGAAGCAATCTATTGATCGAGAAAAAGAAAAAGAGAAAACAAAAAGAGTGAAAAGAAAAAGAAAGAAAAGAATGAGGAGAGTGAGATAAAAACAAGAGTGACAAAAGAAAAAGAGCAAGAGTGTGAAAATAAAAAATAAGTGTTTTTGCTAGAAAAAGAGAGATTCGAAAATTGATGTTGGCAAGGCAACCTATCTTTGTACTTATGTATAAAGAGTGTTTATTGGAAACTAACGAACTTGACAATACTTTGCCTACTCCTATCGTTTCTTTGTTGCAGGAATTCGGAGATGTTTTTCCTGAAGAAGTACCAAATGGCCTACCTCCCATTCGAGGAATCGAGCACCAAATCGATTTTGTGCCCGGTGCTGCAATTCCAAATAGGCCAGCATATAGAAGTAATCCTGAGGAAACGAAGGAATTAGAAAAGCAAGTAGCCGAATTAATGGAGAAGGGCTACATCCGTGAAAGCTTAAGTCCGTGCGCGGTTCCGGTATTGTTGGTTCCTAAAAAGGATGGATCCTGGCGAATGTGCGTTGACTGCCGCGCTATCAACAAAATCACAATAAAATATCGCCATCCTATTCCCCGCCTCGACGACATGCTTGATGAACTTAGTGGAGCCCAATTGTTTTCGAAGATCGATTTAAAAAGTGGGTATCATCAAATTAGAATGCGGGAGGGAGACGAATGGAAACTACGTTCAAAACTAAATATGGTTTGTATGAATGGTTGGTAATGCCATTCGGACTTACCAACGCTCCGAGTACTTTCATGCGTCTCATGAATTATGTTTTACGTTCGTTCATTGGAAAATTCTGTGTTGTGTATTTTGATGATATTTTAGTCTATAGCAAGAGCTTGGAAGATCATATTCAACATCTACGTGCCGTGCTTGAAGTCTTACGAAAAGAGGTACTTTATGCCAATTTAAAGAAATGTTCTTTTTGCACTAATGAAGTTGTTTTTCTAGGCTTTGTGGTAAGTGCTCATGGATTAGAAGTTGACCAAGAAAAGGTCAAGGCGATCAACGAATGGCCGCGTCCAACGAACATCAGCCAAGTGAGGAGTTTTCACGGGTTGGCAAGCTTCTATCGAAGGTTTGTGCCTAATTTTAGTTCTGTAGCTGCCCCCTTGACAGGTATAATTAAGAAAAATTCTCCTTTTGTGTGGACTGATGAACAAGAAAATTCTTTTAATAAGCTTAAGGAATGTCTAAATAATGCACCATTGTTGTCTTTACCTGATTTTAACAAAACATTCGAGATAGAGTGTGATGCTTCAGGTATCGGCATTGGCGCTGCTTTGATGCAAGATGGACGGCCTATTGCATACTTTAGTGAAAAGCTTAACGGAGCTACGTTGAATTATCCAACGTATGATAAGGAACTATATCCATTGGTCCGAGCTCTCGAAATGATACGAGCACGCCCCGCGAACTTCATCGAGCAAGTCTGTCAAGCCAAGCATTGACATGTTGGCAAGCTGATCCCAGCTCGTTTCCAGCTCCACGAGCTCCGTCTAGCTCAAATCCAGCTTATTCAAGCTCGATCCAACTTGCCTGAGCTAAACCGAGCTCACTCCTAGCTCATATTTAGCTCACGAGCTAAACCTTAGCTCAACTTCAGCTTAGGAGTTTAGCCTCAGCTCAACTTTAGCTCACGAGCTAAAACTTAGCTCATTTTAGTTTAAACTCGGTTTTTTCTTTAATACATTAAATAAAATTTACACATATTCATTTAAGCATTAAACTTGTCTTATATTAATTTTTGTTATTAATATATCATTGTCATTATATAAATTGATTATGTTCACATAGCCGAATTAATGCATGACATTAATGTGTTCACATCATGCCGAATTTATGAGTGTTCATGAGATGTCTTAATGACTTGTTTATTTCATGTAGGTACATTCCTTTGGACGGTACAATGTATGAATGAAGAAACATCTCTTTTGGGCATTCCACACTCATGAATGAAGAAGTATTAAATGCTGGTGCATGTACGGCTAGATGCAATGTTTCTACAAATTCATGCATGTGTCGAATGCATGTATGGACATTAAAGGCTAGTCCATGAATGGATCAAATGCATGGGATGATAGAATGCATGAATGGCTTAAGTGCATGTATGGTGGCTGTCTCTTAACTTTCCAAGGCACTTATTCGGCCAAGAAGTAGCTGCTAACTAATTCTATGTTGACCATAGAGCTCCTTGAGCATGTTCACACTTTGAATTGACCTATAGGCTACTACACATGCATGGATGGGTTCAAGAACGTCCAAGGGAAGGAATTAACTCAATAATTCAACACATTGATTGAATTAAGTGCATGCACAAAGGGGAGAACGAATTTACTAGGTTCATGCTACCATTTATGAACTTACATGCCATTAAAGTGTTTAATTATGAAGATACATGGTCCATACAAGTGCATGAACGTCCCAAGGAGATGAATGCAACCTTTTGGTGCACATACAAGTCACTTGAAGCCTTTCTTTATGACTAAGCATTCATGCACAAACTAAGGGGGAAGAAAGTGTCCATTCAGCTAGTGCATGAATCTGCCGAATTTATGAACTATTTTAATACATTAGTGTGAACGTTTTTATTATTGTGTGAACACCTAGATGTCGAATTTGAATGGTCATCTATGTGCCTATAAACAATTGTTTTCTTTCATTTGTAAAGGACTTTTGACTTTTGATCATTTGAATGAACTTTGTTCAAAGAGTGAGTTTTCTCCTCTCTGAATTTGTACGAGTTTTGATCTGACTTATCTAGCGTGCTAGTGGCGTCTATCGTTCTCTTTTGAACTTATCACCTTGCTTTGGTGTGGCGTTCAACCTTCTACAATTTCGCAATCCCACCTTGAACCGAATAGAAATCGGGGTGACACTTTTTAGTGTTGAATTGTTTCTGGCGTTTAAGCTCATTTATCCATTCCACCGACTATCCTAGATTTTACCCAACTATAATATCTTTTTACAAAACCGAGCCTTCATTTATCAACTTCCATTTTTCTTATTTTTATACTTAAATCGAGCCTACTACCCTTATAAATTTACCGTCACCTTAGAAAGCTTCTGCATCTTTAGCCTTATTTCATCCTATTTTCGATAAGTGAATCGACTCAATTAATCCGGGCCGGATCACATCATTTGGTATCAAAGCTACTAAAATGAGAAGTGCCGACATTCGTATCAAGCTCGGAGTAGGTTCGTAACGAAAAAAAAAACAAAAAAGAAGTCAAAAAAAATCAAAAAAAAAAAATTTTGAGTTGGAATTTAATTTTTTTTTCTCTTCCTTGTTTTTTGTTTACTATTGTATTGGATTTAAAAAAAAGGAGAAGAAATTCAGAAAAAAAAATTCAAAAAAAATCGAAAAAAAGGAAAAAAAAGTGACAAAAAAATCGAGTTAAAAAAAAAAGAAGAAAAAAACAAAAGTGAAAAGTCTTGTGAGTTTTATTTTGTTTTATTTTGTTGCTTCCGAGCATCCATTCATTTTACCATTCCCTCTACCCCCCAAACGCCACACATACTTTGATTTTTATTTTTCTTTGCTTAGCCTACCCTACACCCGACGTTATCCCTTGTAACCCATTTGAAGCCGACCCTCTAAGCCGCAATAAGTCTTCTTGAAACAAAATACGAATTCACGAGAGTGAGACGAGCGGAAAAGGCACGAGTGGTGAGTACATTAGAGCGAGCAAAAGCCATTAGACAAGTGTAAACACGAGTGGAGTGTTATCCAATTTTCTTTCGAGCGAAATTGTGAGGTTTGTGGTGAGGTACTTCATTTTTTTTATTTTGTTTTGTGATCTAACATTTTCTTTTTAGCAACAAAAATCATGTCATACGAAGAGTTCACCGAATCGGAATACCAATATTTGGTTCAAGAAAAGCGAAGAATGGCGACTAAACGAGACCAAAGTGATCGAGTTTCTTCAAGTCGTAAAACGGAACCAAGAACCCCACGGAGATATACCCCCGACTACTACTTAAGAAAAAGTTCCTATCGTGATTCCTTTTCGCCATCTACTTCGAGATAAAGAGATTTATACTATGACGCATATTCATCAGCGAATTCGAGAAGTGACTTCGATCGAAAGTCCTTTTCATCAAGAAATTTGAGAAGACGAGAAGCCGATTACGATTTTGATTCATTCCAAGATGGCGTTCGAAGAGAAAGACATACTCCTACTAGATCTTCAAAGAAATCTTACCCGGAGTATTCTTCACGAAGTTTTGATTGTGAATCATATGCAAATAGTTCTTCATCTTTCGAACAAGATTTGTATTCTCATCGTTCTTTTGTACATTCTTGTAAAGAGAAAACAAAGAAAAGAAAAGAAAAAGAAAAAGCAAGAGAAGAAAAAGAAAATGAAATAAAAAGAAAAGAGAGGCAAGAGGCAAGTAAGAGAGAAAATGAGCGAATCTTGAGAGAACTTGAAAAAGCCTTTGAAAAGCCTTTGAAAAGCAAAAAGAAAATGAAAAAGGAAATGAAAAGAAATTTGAGAGTGAAAAAGAAGATGAAAAAGAAATTGAAACAAAAGAAACGAGTGATCCAGAAGAAAAAGAATCGAGTGAGAAAACAAGTGAGCAAGTGAGGATTATTTCCACTAACCCACCTGTTCGATCTTCTTGTGAGTTAACTTTTTAGGTTCCTAGAAGTTTGTGCGACCAATTCCATCTACATTACCTTCCAAACGAGAGGTGTTTTAGGTTGTTCGAAAAAGGTAAGTTCACGAATGACTACCACCCACTTGCGATTGAAGGTAAGGAAGGTAAGGATTCTTTGTTTATCGAATCAAAGTCACTTGATTTGGATAATTTTTGTTCACTTACTATTGTTAACGATTTTGTTTTAAAAGGTGCCATATACAGTTTTTTTATGACGATTACTACATTGGCAAATTTGTTGACAACATTGGATTAGTTTTCCCTAAGCAAATTTTGAACATGTTTGATCAAAGTCTGTCACGTAAAAATTCTCATGTGTTTGACCCTGCAAACTTTTTGAACTCATGTGTTAAATCTTTATGTTTAAATATGCCTGCTCAATTGATTTGTGATCAATCTGCCTGTTTGAAAAGTTGCATGTTCTTTAAAAATTCTTTGTTTGGCATCCATGTTAAAAGATCTTCACATGATATGTGCAATTGTGTTCTTCATGAACAATCTTTGAGTTTTTGTGCGAAATTTCCATGTAGTGATTTGCATTCCCGATTAATACTATTGAAGTATGAACCTTTGCATTTTGGTATGCTCGGTTTTGTCAAATCAACATGTGTGTTTAAACTAGTGAAATATAATTCTCGTGGTGAGTTGATTATATCTTCTTCTAATATGTTGCTTGTTGGAATTCCTAATCAAGTTCGTGTGTTCAAGCCTGGTATTTGCTACATGAATTCATTTTATGGAAACATTAAGCGCTTTGCATCATTTACATTGAAATTATGTTTGCTTGAAGTTCGAATTTTTGATAAGAAGGTGAAATTCAATGATTTGGGTTTCAATTTTGATTCATTTATTAATCACCTTGTTTGGCCACATTTGAAATTTTCGTTTCATTTCGAGAAGGTAAGGCCAACCTATGATTTTGGAATTGAATCAAATTTCCATGGTAACTTTCCTTTTCCATTTAAGTCCATAGTTTTCGATAATACTAACCCGTCTTATTTTTGTGAATTCCACCCCTCGAGGAGCAAGACATGTCATGGTGCGTCACCACCTATTCAAATTTATCGAAGTAATAGGTTTGTCTTACGTTATCTATCCAAAGAGAGAAGATTCATTTTGACTGAGAAAGGTAAACCCAATCCTCAATTTTCTTCTCTTCATATTCGTCAATGTAAGTCATCTGAAAATTTTCAAATATCTTTGCTCACTTCGATTGAAGTTGAAAATTCCATTGATTGGTTGTTTGGAAATTATTTATACTTTGATGTGATGGATTTTTCCTTTTGGAATTGTGATGATGTGATTATTACGTTGGAATTTGGAGAATCCCCTCATGTTGCTCAAAAACGAAAGGAAGAATTAGCATACCTTTGGCCATGGCATACCTTGCATGAGCAAGACAAAGGACCAAATGAGTTACTATATTCGATTAAAGAAATTAAAATGTTTTGGATGAGGAATAATGTGTTTAAGTGCCTACCATCGTTTTTAACCAATTATCCCTTGATCCAACTTAGTTTTCATATTTGTAACGATGGTCTAACGAAACTCTTTGATAAATTTATGTATGCTTGCTTTGTCCAATTGAGATTTTTGGCATATGTTCGATTGAATGAATATTTTATGAACTATCGAACACATTTGAATTTGACTCCTTTGAGTTTCTTTTTATTGGCTGTGGTAAGAATTTTTCAGGTTTGTGTGACATCTTCCATCCCATTTGACCGAGGAAAACCATGCATGAGTCAAAGTTCTCCCATGGACAAACGGCTCGACTTGAGGACAAGTCGCCTAAAAGAGGGGGGGAATGATACGAGCACGCCCCGCGAACTTCATCGAGCAAGTCTGTCAAGCCGAGCATTGACATGTTGGCAAGCTGATCCCAGCTCGTTTCCAGCTCCACGAGCTCCGTCTAGCTCAAATCCAGCTTATTCAAGCTCGATCCAACTTGCCTGAGCTAAACCGAGCTCACTCCTAGCTCATATTTAGCTCACGAGCTAAACCTTAGCTCAACTTCAGCTTAGGAGTTTAGCCTCAGCTCAACTTTAGCTCACGAGCTAAAACTTAGCTCATTTTAGTTTAAACTCGGTTTTTTCTTTAATACATTAAATAAAATTTGCACATATTCATTTAAGCATTAAACTTGTCTTATATTAATATTTGTTATTAATATATCATTGTCATTATATAAATTGATTATGTTCACATAGCCGAATTAATGCATGACATTAATGTGTTCACATCATGCCGAATTTATGAGTGTTCATGAGATGTCTTAATGACTTGTTTATTTCATGTAGGTACATTTCTTTGGACGGTACAATGTATGAATGAAGAAACATCTCTTTTGGGCATTCCACACTCATGAATGAAGAAGTATTAAATGCTGGTGCATGTACGGCTAGATGCAATGTTTCTACAAATTCATGCATGTGTCGAATGCATGTATGGACATTAAAGGCTAGTCCATGAATGGATCAAATGCATGGGATGATAGAATGCATGAATGGCTTAAGTGCATGTATGGTGGCTGTCTCTTAACTTTCCAAGGCACTTATTCGGCCAAGAAGTAGCTGCTAACTAATTCTATGTTGACCATAGAGCTCCTTGAGCATGTTCACACTTTGAATTGACCTATAGGCTACTACACATGCATGGATGGGTTCAAGAACGTCCAAGGGAAGGAATTAACTCAATAATTCAACACATTGATTGAATTAAGTGCATGCACAAAGGGGAGAACGAATTTACTAGGTTCATGCTACCATTTATGAACTTACATGCCATTAAAGTGTTTAATTATGAAGATACATGGTCCATACAAGTGCATGAACGTCCCAAGGAGATGAATGCAACCTTTTGGTGCACATACAAGTCACTTGAAGCCTTTCTTTATGACTAAGCATTCATGCACAAACTAAGGGGGAAGAAAGTGTCCATTCAGCTAGTGCATGAATCTGCCGAATTTATGAACTATTTTAATACATTAGTGTGAACGTTTTTATTATTGTGTGAACACCTAGATGCCGAATTTGAATGGTCATCTATGTGCCTATAAATAATTGTTTTCTTTCATTTGTAAAGGACTTTTGACTTTTGATCATTTGAATGAACTTTGTTCAAAGAGTGAGTTTTCTCCTCTCTAAATTCGTACGAGTTTCGATCTGACTTATCTAGCGTGCTAGTGGCGTCTATCGTTCTCTTTTGAACTTATCACCTTGCTTTGGTGTGGCGTTCAACCTTCTACAATTTCGCAATCCCACCTTGAACCGAATAGAAATCGGGGTGACACTTTTAGTGTTGAATCGTTTCTGGCGTTTAAGCTCATTTATCCATTCCACCGACTATCCTAGATTTTACCCAACTATAATATCTTTTTACAAAACCGAGCCTTCATTTATCAACTTCCATTTTTCTTATTTTTATACTTAAATCGAGCCTACTACCCTTATAAATTTACCATCACCTTAGCCAACCTTTAAAACCATTTGAAAGCTTCCGCATCTTTAGCCTTATTTCATCCTATTTCTGATAACTCAACTATTCCTCGTCGACGATCGGGCAATCAAGTGAATCGACTCAATCAACTGAGCCGGATCACATCAGAGGTAAGAACCAAATGTATAAAAATATGGTTGAACGCCACACCGGTTTGGTGATAAGTTCAATTGAGTTTGGATGGACGCCACTAGCAAGCTAGATAAGTCGCTTCGAGACTCGAACGAAAGAAGAGAGGAGGTAACCTCACAAGAACAAAAGTTCTATTAAGTTTAATAATCAAATTCTGTAACCTTTTACAATAAACAAAATAAACTATTTATAGGCTCTCTAATGCCTATTAAAATTCAGCTACTAATGTGTTCACACAACAATTAAAAATGTTCACACTTCAAGCATTAAATCTCTGTTCATGGATAGTGTAAGTTCATGCATGGTTGAATAATCATGTTTCTTCCCAAAACCCGTTCATGCATGCTTAACCAATAAGAAAGCTTCCTTGTTCCATGAATGTGCATCTTCAATTCATATCCAACCCCTCTTGGACGAATGCTAGGTGCATGGGTAATGCATCTCTCTTAATTAAAGCTTTAATGATGGGCTGGTTCATGAATGGAAGCATGTACCTTGTAAATTCGTTCTCCCCTTTGTACATGCACATTATACATTCAATGTGATGAATTAAGGTAATATTCCCTCCCTTTGGACGTTCATGAATCCACCCATACATGTATAGGAGCTGATTGGTCAAATTGAGGTGTGAATGGCTTAGATGCTGCCTTGGGAATACGATCGGCCAAGCTTGTGCTTTAAGTTGCTGGACACCTTTTGGCCAAATAGGTGCCTTGGGGAGCCAAATGGATCAGCCACCATTCATTGAAAGAGGCCTTACATGCACCGTCCCATACATTGAACCTATCATGCATGAACCTTGTTTAATTACTCTCCAAATTCAACTCACCTACAAAAACACATGAACCAAAATTAAATCACATAAAATTCAGCTGAACAAACATTAATATAATTTAGACACACTAATTAAACATAAATTAAATTAGACAAATTTAATAAAGTCTTAACAAGACATATTAAATTCGGCCAAGACACATTTAAAACATGTAATAAGTCAAAACATAATTATGAGCTGTAGTAATTTAAGCTAAATTAATAAATTACTTAATTTATTCAGACATTAAAATAAATGAGTTGAAATAAACTTAAGCCAAGCTCAAACGAGCTAAAGTAAGCTAAATTGAGCTCAAATGAGCTAAATTAAGCTCATGTGAGCTAATTCGAGCTGGGAAAAACTAAGATTGAGCTTGTTGAGCTGAGATTGAGCTTCATCTTGCACTTGGGGCCCTCGTGTTTAGGCCAATCATGATAGCAACGAGTGGTGCCACAACATGATGCGATTGAGATCACATCAAGAACCGTCCTTGTAGAAGAAGCTCATAGCGGAGGACTTATGGGCCACTTCGGAATTGCTAAAACTTTAGCAATATTGCATGAACATTTCTATTGGCCCAAAATGAAACGTGACGTAATAAGGAAATGTGATCGTTGCATCACTTGTAAGAAGGCAAAGTCACGAATCAAACCGCATGGATTATACACCCCGTTGCCTATTCCTGATGCTCCGTGGGTAGACATTTCAATGGACTTCGTTCTGGGCTTTCCAAGAACCAAAAGAGGGAGAGATTCAATATTTGTTGTTGTAGACCGTTTTTCAAAAATGGCCCATTTTATACCTTGTAATAAAACTGATGATGCTACTAACGTTGCTAGTCTGTTTTTCAAGGAAGTTGTTAGGTTGCATGGGATCCCTCGAACCATTGTCTCTGATCGCAACACAGAGTTTCTAAGTCATTTTTGGAGGACGTTGTGGGGGAAATTGGGCACCAAACTTCTATTTTCGACGACATGCCACCCTCAAACGGATGGCCAAACCGAAGTAGTCAATCGTGTGCTATCAACTTTGCTTCGAGCTATTTTGAAAAAGAATTTGAAAATGTGGGAAGATTGCTTACCTCATGTGGAGTTCGCATACAATCGAACCGTTCATTCTGCTACGAAATTTTCTCCTTTTGAGGTAGTATACGGTTTTAATCCCATTACTCCTCTTGATTTGATTCCTATGCCTTCTAATGAATTAGTACATGTAGATGGCAAAAAGAAGGCTGAATTTGTTAAGCAATTGCACAAAAATGTTAAGGATAATATTGAGAGGAGAACCGAACAATATGTTCGAGGGGCAAATAAAGGGCGCAAACGAGTCGTGTTCGAACCCGGTGACTGGGTTTGGATCCACATGCGCAAGGAACGGTTTCCCGATCAAAGGAAATCCAAGCTTCAATCAAGGGGTGATGGCCCTTTTCAAGTATTGGAACGGATCAATGACAACGTCTACAAGATTGACCTACCGGGTGAGTATGCAGTGAGTGCAAGTTTTAACGTTGCTGACCTTTCTCCTTTTGATGTAGGTGACGATTCGAGGACGAATCGCTTCGAAGAGAGGGAGGATGATATGAGCTCGCCCATGAAGATAGGTGCCGAATCCATGGAGTTGCCTTTGGGGCCAATTACTCGAGCACGTGCCAAGAAGTTCCAAGATGCTGTAGCAAGCTATATTGCTCGATTGTGGAGTGATGGATTGATTGCCCATAAAACGCCCAGCTCAACTAGCTTGATTCGCAATTTCCTACAAGCTGATTTTAGCTTGTGTCAGCTCAATTTAGCTCAATTCGGCACTTAATTAGTTCAAGGAGCTGATTAAATTTATTTTTAATAAATTTAATTAGTTGTGTTAGTTTAGAATCAGCTCAAATCATTTAATTAAATAAATGTGTCTTAATCTGGACATTTTTAATTCAGCTTATTAAATATGTTTTATATTAGTACATGCCTTTAATATGTCCATATTAAGTCATAAATTAAATGTGTTTAGTTTAATTACAAGTTTTAATGTGTCTTGACTAAGACAAATTTATTAGTGGCTGCTAATTAATTTGTCTTAGCCGAATTAATGTGCAGAATTTTAATATGTCCAGCTGCTGATTTCATGAGTATTAAACTTGTCCTAATCACATTTATTTGATGTTTTTTTCAGCTAGCTTAATGGCAAAGAAAGCTCATAAAGAAGGGGCATGTATTTGGGCACATGCATGGACGGCATTTAAAGTGCAGCTGCCTTGTGTTTCCAGCTGACTTTTCGTGCAGCTCAATGGACTTCTAGCTGCTGTTTTTGAGCTTCTCCAAGGGCCAATTTCGTGGAGAGCAATGGCCAAAGAGTGCCTCATAAATTCCAGCAGCAAATTCATGTGGAGGCTATTCATATTCGGCCAAAGAAGCATAATTTTTGAAGCTGTCCATTTCTCTTCTCCATAGCAGCAATTAAGCTCTTTTAAAACATTAACCGAATGTGAATTTTCTCCATTAAAGGGGCCAGCCGAATCATCTTTTTCTAGAAGGTTAATTTTCAGAATTTCATCACATGAATGTAACTAGGAAATTTATAAGAAGTTTCCTCAAGAAACTTAAGGCATAAGGATCTGATTAGATAGGCTATTCGGCTGCCTTAGTCAAGCTATAAATAGGTCATGTAATTCACATTTTGAGGTTAATGAACAATTTGATAGCTTTGCTAAATTGTGAGGTTGTTTTCAACTCTCGTTATTCTCCAAAAACTTGTGAGACTTATCAAACATCTTTGTGGCGTCAAACTTGTTTTTGTTTCTTCCCGAACTTATCACTTTAATCCCAAAAGTGTGGCGTTCGATTCATACTAAGGTTCCTATCACCATTGATAGTGGGTCGAAGTTTCTTTCCATTTAACAAACCTTCCATCCATCCTTACCAACCTAAGCATTCTCCTAAGTTACGGGTTAACACATTCCTATTGTGTTAGTTCGGCTTTCGAATCCTTAGCCAAATTGCTTCCATTGTTTTCTAATTCATTTCCTAAACCAACAAAACCTTTTTGAGCCTAAATAAACCTCTTTCTTCTAGCCTATTTTGTAAAGCCTCAATTTACTCCTAATTCACGATCGGGCGATCTTTACGACTCAATTTGATCTCGAAGTGAGGGCGTATCAACTTTTCATCAAGAAATTCGAGAAGACGAGAAGCCGATTATGATTTTGATTCGTTCCAAGATGGCGTTCGAAGAGAAAGACATACTCCTACTAGATCTTCAAAAAAATCTTACTCGGAGTATATTCTTCACGAAGTTTTGATTGTGAATCATATGCAAATAGTTCTTCATCTTTCGAACAAGATTTGTATTCTCATCGTTCTTTTGTACATTCTTGTAAAGAGAAAACAAAGAAAAGAAAAGAAAAAGCAAAAGAAGAAAAAGAAAATGAAATAAAAAGAAAAGAGAGGCAAGAGGCAAGTAAGAGAGAAAATGAGCGAATCTTGAGAGAACTTGAAAAAGCCTTTGAAAAGCAAAAAGAAAATGAAAAAGAAAATGAGATTAAAAAAGAGAACGAAAAGAAATTTGAGAGTGAAAAAAAAGATGAAAAAGAAATTGAAACAAAAGAAACGAGTGATTCAGAAGAAAAAGAATCGAGTGAGAAAACAAGTGAGCAAGTGAGGATTATTTCTACTAAACCACCTATTCGATCTTCTTGTGAATTAACTTTTCAAGTTCCTAGAAGTTTGTGCGACCAATTTCATCTACATTACCTTCCAAACGAGAGGTGTTTTAGGTTGTTCGAAAAAGGTAAGTTCGCGAATGACTACCACCCACTTGTGATCGAAGGTAAGGAAGGTAAGGATTCTTTGTTTATCGAATCAAAGTCACTTGATTTGGATAATTTTTGTTCACTTACTGTTGTTAACGAATTTGTTTTAAAAGGTGCCATATACAGCTTTTCTTATGACGATTACTACATTGGCAAATTTGTTGACAACATTGGATTAGTTTTCTCTAAGCGAATTTTGAACATGTTTGATCAAAGTCTGTCACGTAAAAATTCTCATGTGTTTGACCTTGCAAACTTTTTGAACTCATGTGTTAAATCTTTATGTTTAAATATGCCTGCTCAATTGATTTGTGATAAATCTGCCTGTTTGAAAAGTTGCATGTTCGTTAAAAATTCTTTGTTTGGCATCCATGTTAAAAGATCTTCACATGATATGTACAATTGTGTTCTTCATGAACAATCTTTGAGTTTTTGTGCGAAATATCCATGTAGTGATTTGCATTCCCGATTAATACTCGTGAAGTATAAACCTTTGCATTTTGGTATGCTCGGTTTTGTCAAATCAACATGTGTGTTTAAACTAGTGAAATATAATTCGTGTGGTGAGTTGATTATATCTTTTTCTAATATGTTGCTTGTTGGAATTCCTAAACAAGTTCGTGTGTTCAAGCTTGGTATTTGCTACATGAATTCATTTTATGGAAACATGATACGAGTCACAAAAGCCTAAATTCTTGAAGGCGAGGCCCAATAAGCAAAATCCCAGCCCAATCAAGAAATCCATCCATACTTAGTTGAAAATCAGGCCAAATTGTCAAAGTGGCCCAAGTTGTAAAGTTTTATTTTTATTTATTTATTTATTTACTTAGTTTAAATTTTTATATCAATATTCAGTCCAAGAGTCCCAGATAAAATGACCTTTGACCAAATTTCCATATTAAAATAATTAGGAGTTTTTTTTATTTTAGTTTTCTAATTAGATTAGGACTAGTTATAAGGCCTATTTAAAGGCATGGCTGTCCACCTTGTTAAACACTTATCATTATTATTAAAATTTCAGATTTGTTGAGAGCAGAATTTTCTTTGAGTTTTCTCCAAGATTTCTCTCTTGAGTTTTCTTTAGAAGTTGTTTTAACAATCTTGTGATTGTGGGAGCCATCTTCAACCTTCTTCTTGCCATTGATATTCTTTGGAGGGGAGATTAGAGCCGTTTGAAGGAGTTGTGAGATCTTTCGAGATTTCAAGGCTTCTTAGGACTTATCTTTTAATTTCTTACTGTCAATTCTTTCTTTATTTCTACTTGTGCTGAATCATTATCTAATCTATTTTCTGTTCTTATTGTGTTTTCAGCCTTTTTCTATCTTAAGGAATCAGCCCAAAAATCCCCAATTTCTAGGGTTTTTCCATACTCTTTTTGGGTGAAATTAGATTGTCGAAATTTGGGGAAACTATCTTGGTGTTCAATTGGACAGAATCACAATCTCCTTGAGGGTTTCAAGAACCCTAACACTTATTTCTATTCTCAATTTGATTCTTTACTGATTTGGGGATTTTATTTCTGATCTGGAAATTCAAAGTTCTAATCTTTTAATTTTTCTGTTTCGTTTCGGATCTGATTGTTTAGGGTTTTCGTAGGAGTTTCCCGTGACTTGGCAACTCGATCTTGGTCCGCGCACAACCCGGTATCAAAACATTAAGCACTTTGCATCATTTGCAATCAAAATATGTTTGCTTGATGTTCAAACTTTTGATAAGAAGGTGAAATTCAATGATTTGGGTTTCAATTTTGATTCATTTATTAATCACCTTGTTTGGCCACATCTGAAATTTTCGTTTCATTTCGAGAAGGTAAGGCCAACCTATGTTTTTAGAATTGAATCAAATTTCCATGCTTTCCTTTTCCATTTAAGTCCATAGTTTTCAATAATACTAACTAGTCTTATTTTTGTGAATTCCACCCCTCGAGGAGCAAGACATGTCATGGTGCGTCACCACCTATTCAAATTTATCGGAGTAATAGGTTTGTCTTACGTTATCTATCCAAAGAGAGAAGATTTATTTTGACCGAGAAAGGTAAACCCAATCCTCAATTGTCTTCTCTTCATATTCGTCAAGGTAAGTCATCTAAAAATTTTCAAATATCTTTGCTCAATTCGATTGAAGTTGAAAATTCCATTGATTGGTTGTTTGGAAATTATTTATACTTTGATGTGATCGATTTTTCCTTTTGGCATTGTGATGATGTGATTATTATGTTGGAATTTGGAGACTCCCCTCATGTTGTTCAAAAATGAAAGGAAGAGTTAGCATACCTTTGGCCATGGCATACCTTGCATGAGCAAGACAAGAGACCAAATGAGTTACTATATTCGATTAAAGAAATTAAAATGTTTTGGATGAGGAATAATGTGTTTAAGTGCCTACCACCAGTTTCAACCAATTATCCCTTGATCCAACTTAGTTTCATGTTTGTAACAATGGTCTAACGAAACTCTTTGATAAATTTACGTATGCTTGCTTTGTCCAATTGAGATTTTTGGCATATGTTCGATTGAATGAATATTTTATGAACTATCGAACACATTTGAATTTGACTCCTTTGAGTTTCTTTTTACCGGCTGTGGTAAGAATTTTTCAGTTTGTGTGACATCTTCCATCCCATTTGATCGACGAAAACCATGCACGAGTCAAAGTTCTCCCATGGATAAACAGCTCGACTTGAGGACAAGTCGCCTAAAAGAGGGGGGAAAGATACGAGCACGCCCCGCGAACTTTATCGAGCAAGTCTGTCAAGCCGAGCAATAACATGTTGGCAAGCTGATCCTAGCTCGTTTCTAGCTCCACGAGCTCCGTCCAGCTCAAATCCAGCTTATTCGAGCTCAATCCATCTTGTCTGAGCTAAACCGAGCTCACTCCTAGCTCACTTTCAACTCATGAGCTAAACCTTAGCTCAACTTCAGCTAAGGAGTTTAGCCTCAGCTCAACTTTAGCTCACAAGCTAAAGCGTAGCTCATTTTAGTTTAAACTCGATTTTGTCTTTAATGCATTAAATAAAAATTTTCACATATTTATTTAAGCATTAAACTTGTCTTATATTAATATTAGTTATTAATATGTCATAGTCATTACATAAATTGATTATGTTCACATAGCTGAATTAATGCATGACATTAATGTGTTCACATCATGCCGAATTTATGAGTGTTCATGAGATATCTTAATGACTTGTTTATTTCATGTAGGTACGTCCCTTTGGACGGTACAAAGTATGGATGAAGAAACATCTCTTTTGGGCATTCCACACTCATGAATGAAGAAGTATTAAATGATGGTGCATGTGATACAGCCACGCCTCAAGTCCAACCTAGCTCGAGCAAGGAGCCTTTGGAGCTGCCTCAAGGTCCAATCACCCGATCACGAGCTAAACAATTCAAGGAGGCTGTTTCGGCCTTAGTAGATCAAGTTTGGGGCGAGACTTTGGTTGACGCAT